>NC_056732.1:662484429-662677459 GCF_019279795.1 Protopterus annectens
ACTGCAGCAGTGTAACACGATGAACATCAGGAATGCAGGGTATACTGCTGGGATAGCGGATCCGAGGGGACAGGTGACTTTTTAGTTCCTGTGGCATTATATACCCCTGGCGCACTGACGTCAGGGAAGAAACGACAGCAACCAATGCCGGACCAAGACTTTGGAACTCTGGCTGACTGCGGGACCGCCTGATGGCAGGATAACCCAAGTGTGATGACTGCAGCAGTGTAACACGATGAACATCAGGAATGCAGGGTATACTGCTGGGATAGCGGATGCGAGGGGACAGGTGACTTTTTAGTTGCTGTGGCAGCTGTAGCCCTCTCCAAGTCCCCAAAGGCTGACTGCTCCTGAATGGACGAGGACTCCAGCAAGCCAGTTTTTTTGGGATGAGGTCCCCCTCCAGTCCATAAGACAGCTTGCCAGGATGTTGAAGTTGGAGCTGAGCTCACCTTTACTGTAGCACCAAGGTGCATCGACTGCTCCAAAGACATGGGGAGTTGAGCACACTCCAGGTTCATGAGGTTCACTAGGAGGTCCGGGAACTCCCTGGCTCTGATAAGGCCAACAACCTCCGAGCGAAAGTCTATTCCAAGGATGAGGACATCTTCAGATTAGAGCTGAAAGGCACTGGGTGGGCATATCAGACCCGACAGCTTTGAAGTTTTTCAGGAAGTTGGGGAAGGAGCAAGAGTGGATGGTTTAGACAGACCTGGCAAAGTAAGGGTCGAGGGGAACTTAGTGATGCCCTGCTCCCACAATCTTCATAGGTTCATTGGTTGGTACTAGGCTGGTACTAGGCTATCAGCCCTAGGGCCTATACAAGCCTAGCCATAACAACTCCCTGGCTATTTCTTCCTTCTTTCATCTGTTCCACATCATCTTCAGTAAGGCTCCTGGTTGAACAGGAGGAGGAGGCAGATGGGGACCGTGGTCTTATTAAAAAGGAAAATGGCACCCTTGATGGAAGCTGACCATAGGTCGGAGAGTACAGTGTCCTCAGTAAAGTCAAAACAGGTTTAAATGGACTACTTGTAGGATCAGATCCACCCTTACTAGACAGGATTGGAGCCAAAGAAGTCGCATCCAATGGGGTAGAGATTGGTGCCAAAGGCTCCGTTCAGATAAGACTCCCCAGACTTAGGAGATTTTGACATTTTCAGTTTCGGCTCCGAAGTACCTGTCGGCACCAAAGAGGGTCTTTTTTTTTTTATTCCTCTGTCCAAAGATTTAGAGGACAAGGATGTAGCTGGGCTCAAATGAGCTGATTCTGTCTTAGAGGATGTACCAGATTTATCTTTACTTCCAGAAATAGCCTCTCCAAAGGGGGAAGGTAACATACCCCTTAAGATGAGCTTATTCTTTCTTCCCACTAAAGTTCAATGAATAAAGGAGTGAAAGATCTCACAATCTTATTGCAAAGTGAAGGGGCCCAAGACAATACACACACAAAGTGCGAGTTGCTTACAGGAATTTTATGCCAGCACTTTGCACATTTTCTGAAACCAGCCAGTTTCTCTTGGTTCTCCTCCATAATGTAAGGAAAGGACAGGCAGAGAATCCACTTACACAAACATACACACAGAGAAAAAAAGGATAGCAAAAGAGAAAGCTTTTTTTTTTGTTTGTTTAAATAGATAGTAGCAAAAGAAAGGGGAGCGCTACTAAAAAAAAGAAGTTATGTACTCACCATAACGTTCCATCTGAGTAGGCACTTCTTTGTCTGCAACCTGTGGGTATCGGATCCGACCTCGGATCCGAGCCGGCAGCTTTACTAGCTAAAAGATCCGAGCTCCTAGCTCCTCCCCTTACCCATAACCCCCTGCTACATACTCCCTTTCCCCAGATCAAGTTTGCCTAATCTAGCAACCAAGACTCTCGACCAAGTACCATAACCTACTGCCTAACTGCATGAACCAGTGTCATTCATAGTCAGGAAGCACGATACAGGATAGGGGACATGGAGGGGGGATCGGTTGCAGACAAATGAAGTACCTACTCAGATGGAACGTTATGGTGAGTATATAACTTCTTTATCTGAAGTAGTTACTTCATTTGATCTGCAACCTGTGGGACAGAGTCCCCAGCTACCTAATAAAAACCCTGGGAGGTCCTCAAGGAAGGATATTGCGGAGCCAAAGGAAGCCCTACTCCTGGATATCATATCCAACTTATAATGAGAAATGAATGTGTGAGAAGAGGACCAAGTAGCTGCTGAACATATATCATCCAGAGGAACTCTGGACCAAAACGCTGCAGAAGTAGCTATGGAACGAGTTGAATGGGCATGCACTCCAGAAGGCGCAGGTTTCCTTGAGGCTAAGCATGATGATGCATTGCGAAATCCAGTTTGCTAAAGTAACTTTGGTAATGGCCTTTCCTAATGAAGGTTTGGCAAAGGACACAAACAATTGATCAGACCTACGAGTAGCCTTCGTCCTGTGCAAGTAAAAACGCAGTTGTCTATGTACTTCCAATTTGTGCAATTGATATTCCCCTTTGTTTTGGAAGTTGGGAAAAAATACTGGTAAATTAATCGAGTGATTAATATTTGATTCCGAGGCCACTTTGGGTAGAAAGGAGGAGTTAGTCCTGAGAGACACTCTATCCTTACGAAAAATTAGATAAGGGGGTCTCATGCAAAGCGCTTGAAGCTCCGAGACCTTCCTGGCTGACGTAATAGCAATCAGGAATGCTGTCTTCCAGGATAAAAATTTTAAATGAACCGAGGCGGCTGGTTCGAAGGGCGGACTCGTTAACGCCTGCAGAACCAATGTCAGGTCCCATGGTGGAATCGCAGTCTTAACTGGTGGCTTCAGTAGCAAAACTCATTTCAGAAATGTTTTGCATATTTTAGCTAAAGCTAATGATCCCAGCCCCTCTCCTATGTGAAAATGAGAGATGGCTGCCAACTGTACTTTAACTGTAGATGCACTGGCTCCTTGATGAAAAATATGCGACAGGAATTCAAGAACAGTTGGGATAGGGATGGTAAAGGGATCCAAACCCTTGTCTGTAGCCCAGATAGAAAACCGCTTCCACTTACTACTGTAAATTTTTCTGGTAGTAGGTTTGTGCGCTGCTACCAGAATGTCTTTCACTGGTGAGGAGATACCGGGAGTCCTTGCCATCAGTGGAACTGGATCAACCAAGCCACGAGCTTGAGGTTTTCCAGGTTCGGGGGTTGCAATCCCGCAGGATGCGAGATCAGATCCGGGATAGGATCTAAGATCCAAGGAGGAACTACACTATGAGACCGCAGATAAGGGAACCAGATCTGGCGAGGCCAGAATGGGGCTATGAGGATAACTTTGCTCCCCAACCGTCGTACTTTCTGAAGGAATTTGGTCATGAAAGGAAGAGGCGGGTAAGCATAGAGGAGACCGGGTGGCCAAGCATGAACCAGAGCGTCTCTGGGGCTCTCGCCCGGTGGGGGAAGTAGAGCAAAAAACTCGCTGCACTTTGTGTTTGACGGAGAAGCAAAAAGATCGCAGCAAGATCGACCCCATTTGAGGAAAATCTGTTTTGCCACTGATGGGTTCAGAGACCACTCGTAAGGTGTGAGGATCAAGCAACTCAGCTTGTCTGCAAGAACGTTGGACCGTCCTGGAGTGTGCGTTGCTATCAGAAAACGGTTGATATCGCCCATTCCCAAACTCTCATGGCCTCCCGACAAAGGGGATAAGGTCTGGTCCCTCCCTCTTTGTTTATGTACCAGACTACCACCATGTTGTCTGTATAGCAATAGTTCCCAGGGGAAGAAGGTCGTGAAGAGCTTGCAACGCCAGCAGCACTACCCTCATCTCCAGGACACTGATATGCAGAGTGGTCTCTAACGGAGTCCACGTGCCTTGGACGGTTCTGCCCATAGAATGCCCCCCCCCCCACCCGAGGCGAGAAGCGTCCGTGGTCAGCGTGGCTTGGGGTTGAGGCATCACGAAGGGTCTCCCCTGCCCGCAGCTCCTGTGAGTGAAGCCACCAGAGGAGGGAGTCCCTGCAAACCTTGCTCAGGGGAATAGGAGTGACTAAGGGATGCAGCAACAGAGACCATTGGACTTAAAGGGTCCATTGAAGAATTCTCATTCTCAGGCGTGCGTGCAGGGAAAGACTGATTGCTGCCGACATAGAGCCCAGCGCTCTCAGGACTAATTCTGCCGATGGGGCTGGGGACTGAAGAAGTGCCATAACATGACGTGACAAACTGCTCAATCTGTCTGATGTTAAACGAGCCTGCGAGAGGCGGGTTATCTATTTTGGCCCCTATGAATTCCAGAACCTGTACAGGACGAAGGAAGGATTTCTGGAGGTTTATTGAAATGCCCAGACACTGGGCAAGAGTGAGAGAGTAGTCTCTGGCCGAACAAAGCTGATGCCTGTTGGAGGCGATGAGGAGCCAGTCGTCCAGGTACAGAAAGACCTGAATGCCCAGGAGTCTCAGGTGGGCTGCAACCACTGCCATGACCTTGTTGAACACCCTGGGGGCTGTGATGAGGCTGAGCGGAAGAACCCTGAACTGATAATGACTGGCTCCCAGCTGAAAGCGGAGAAACCTCCTGGATCGTCTGTCCATAAGAATATGGTAGTACGCATCCTTGAGGTCTATGGAGCACATCCAGTCGTTCTCCAGATGAAGGGGGAGAATTGATTGCAGAGTGACCATCCAGAACTTTTCTTTGGGAATGAACAGGTTCAGGGAAGAGAGGTCTAGAATTGGTCTCGAGTCCCCCATCTTTTTTGGCACTAAAAAGAACCTGGAGTAATTGCCCAATCCGAACTGGTCTGGGGGGACGTGTTGGATGGCTCTTTTTTTCAGCAGCTTCGAAACCTCCGAAGCTGCCGCCTCCATTTGATCGGGTGGGACATCGGGGAGGTGCTTCGTAGGAGGAGGAAGACTTATAAATGGGATGGTGTAACCTCTGGATATGATTTGGAGCACCCACCGATCCATCGTAATGGACTCCCAATTTTGGAGGTGCTCCGACAGACGCCCCCCGACTGCCTCCAGAAACGGACAGGCGGGTAAGCCCTCAAGGCTGTTGTGCGGGTCTGTCAGAGAACGGTTCTCTAGACCCGAAATTACGCGGCCCCCCTCTGCCTCTGGGCCGGCGTCCAACTTGTCCTCCTCATCCTCTGAAGGACTAGGGGTCCGAAGCTGGACGGGACTGCTGAGACTTCCAGAACCACATCTTCTTTTGTCCCCTCTGATTCCTAGGGAAGGAATGTTGGGGATTAGAGAAGCGGACTCCGACGGCAGACAGTCTTCCCATCCTTCTCGCTTTGGACCAGCGTTTCGCGGACGGTCTTGCCAAAGAGCGAAGAACCGTCAAAGGTCGCATTCGCGAAGGACGCCTTGAAGGGTTCTGCAAAATCGCAAAGGCGGAGCCAGGCGTGACGCCACAAGGCGACCTCCAGCTCTTATCCTCGGCCGTCATGGACTCTGGGGGGGGGGGGGCCCAGGGTATTAATTTAAGTCTCGCTGGAGTCTGATGACGTGCGCCATGTAGTTCAGCGCCCTTATAGAGAAAGTGGCTGAAGCAAACATCTGCTTTCCAATGCGGTCCAACGTCCGAGATTCCTTATCCGGAGGATGGACAGAGGAATTCTCCTGCGCTAGTTCCTTCTTCGTGGCGGCCGCCACCAACATGACATCTACTGGAGAACCCTTAGACCAAGCCTGTCTATCCGAGGGGGGGGGGGGGATGCTAAGAATTTCTTGGAATTGGCTCCACCTTGTCCGGCTCCTTTCTCGCCCTGGTAGTAATTAAGTCTACCAGGGGGTCAGCCGGGGGGGGGGGGGACACCCAGGAGGTAGACGGGCCTGCATCGAATGCCTCCAGAAACACAGATTCATCTGAGGAAAGTTTTTGGGCAGACCACCATCCTCTAATTCGCAACATTTCCATGATGTCTCCAAAGGAGACATCCTCAGGGGGTGATCTTAGGGAACCTTCCCCTTCATCCAAATCTGTGTCTTCGGTGAGGGACTCAGGGGAGTCCAGGTGCCTCCTTTTGCACTTCCGTTTGCTAGGGACCTCCTCGGTGGGGCTATCCGAGGAGGGCTCGTCTACCGGGTCCTGTCCCTCCTAAGGGAACTAACTGGAGTGTTAGTGCAGGCTGTCCCAATGGCCGGATGATGGAGGAGAGACCCAAATGCGACGGGGGGGGCGGGTGGATCAGACACCCGGGCCGGGGATCTGGAAGGCCTCGACAGAACCCTCTCCACTACCTCGAACGCCGAAGGTGAACCACCTTCCCCAGGCTCCGAAAGCAGTCCCCTCGGCTACGAGATAGGGATCGGCGTCGGAGCCGAAGCGGTCTGACCCGAGAGGGAAGTGTGCTCTGACCTGAATGGAGCCGAAGACACACCTACCCCCACGGATCCGACACACTGCTCTCGGCCCCGAGAGCTAGGATATGACAAGCTCGAGGGCAACGTCAGAGAAGTAACCGGTGCTGTCAGCGCCGACTCCCCGGCTCCAAAATGGCCTGGATCCGATGACTCCGAAACCCCAAACCGGGTCAGAGAAGGAGCTATCGGGGTAAAGAAAGGGGCTGCTCTCCCTCCCGGAGGGAGGGGGAGGCAGAAGCACCCCCATCTGCATTTGAGTCTGCAAAAATTGACGCATCATCCGATCCATGTCCGCGTCGGTCATGCTCCTTGTTGATCTGGAGGAGGTCGAAGCGGGCCGGGAGGGCCACCTCGAAGACATCGAGGGAGACCGGCACTCCTCCTCCAGCTCCGGCGAGAAACAAGGAGAACGGAGCTGAGAGGGAGGGGATCCGGAGGCCCTCGTGGAAGGACTCGCAACTTTAGATGGCGGGGCCGAGGGATGAGTCTCGGCCCGCCTCTGACTCCTATGCTTATCTTTGTGCGTCTTCTCCCTAGAGGAAGAAGAGTCACCTTGACCCTGAGAATCAGAGGGAGGTTGAGTCCCCGGCAGGGTAGGGGTTTCCAAAGGCCCGGGGGCCGCACTCGCAGCCTGTGCCTTAGTGGGAGAGGAGAAAGAAGAATCCTGTGGTAATAAACCCGCCAGGATTAACTTGTTCCTCCTGTCCCTGGTGGCCCGGGGGTTAAAAGCTGTACAAATTTGGCAGCTGGTGGACAAATGGGCCACCCCCAGACAAAGAACGCACTGAGTGTAGCCATCAGCTGGTGAGAGCTCATGGCCACACTCAGTGCACTTAGAAAATATGGCTTTGGGCCCTTCAGCCATAACACAGAACACATACACACTAAGGGGAGGGAAATAAAATCAAGACCGAAATTTACCTCAATATTTTAAAACTAATACTACACGACGACTAAGGCACTAATACACACACACACACACACACACACACACACACACACACAACAAAAAGTATTGGATTCTAACTTTTTAACGTTTTTTTTAAACCAGAAAGTTCTCACCCACGCCTAGGAGCTCTTCACTTGAAGCTTCTCTCAGCCGCGGCAAACGAGATCTGGGGAAAGGGAGTATGTAGCAGGGGATTATGGGTAAGGGGAGGAGCTAGGAGCGCGGATCTTTTAGCTAGTAAAGCTGCCGGCTGGGATCCGAGGTCAGATCCCGATACCCACAGGATGCAGAACAAATGAAGTAACTACTTCAGATTAGTAGTTCAAAATAAACCTATAAAGGTAAAAGGGGAGGAATGTAACCTATAAAAAATGGTTACTGGTGGGAAAGAGAAAGAAGAGACGAAAGTAACCTAATCAAAAAGAGTTACTACAAAGAAAGGCTACAAACTATAAAGGAGAGAGACAAATGATTAATTACACTAAATATATAAGTAAGGGAGATTATAGATGAAAAAGATTTTTAATTATATAACCTGAAAGCAAGAGCTAGCTGATCGAACCACATCTTCGCAAAGTGGCAAATGAGATCTGAGGTAATGGGGAGAGATGCATTGTGGGTAAGGGGAGGTATCCAAGAGCTTTTTGGTTGCCACAAGCTTGCTAATGGCTGATTCAGACATGATGGACAGGATCTGGACTTATATGTGAGGATGAGATGAAAAACTGACAATATTATATCAAGTGATCATCAGGAGAGGCATGTTTAATGGTAACAGTCATCACTTTTTATTTACTTTTTTAATATTCCAAGTTTGAAACGCATCAGAAATTTCTCTTGCTCCTACAATTTTTGTTTGTTGGTGGTATTGGGGAGCTAGTGCAAGACACAACAACATGCTCCAAAGAGGAGAGGAGGAGGGAGAGCCCAGCTTCAGCACTATGGAAACACAAACCCAAAGGTGGAAGAATAATATGCACTTGCCTTAAAAGCAAAAAAGCAACAGCCACAGATGCCGGATGAAAAAGTCATCCAAACACAGGGAGACAGTGGGAAGATAAAGTATAGTTTTGTACCTACCATAAATGTAGATGTCCGATAGACATGCAACTGCAGTCATAACATGTGGGTTGTCCTGCCTCAGGCAGCCCTCGGTCGGCCGGATTCCAAAGTCTGGGTCCGACGTCGACTGATGTCGCATTTCTCTCAGACGTCAGAGCGGCTGGAGTACATAAGCATCAGCCGACGCCATTTTCTTCAGTGTTTCTTGCCCCAGATGCCAGGTGCCCTCCAAGGAAGGCTGTAATCAAATTGGAAGACAAAAACAGGATTCCAAACAAATAAATGAGCAATAAAACAAATACACCATAACAGATATCCCCAGCTAAGAGTAACAGGGATAGGAGTATAGAGGCATAGAGGGGTATGGCGGGAGGGAAAACCCGACTGCAGTTGCATGTCTATCGGACATCTACATTTATGGTAGGTACAAAATTGTACTATGTCTTTCAAGAATGCAACTGCAGTCATAACATGTAGGTAGAATACCATAGCTTAGCTGGGGGAGGAGGTATGCTCTAGGAAAGAGATGGTGTGGCAATCAAACCCTGCAGGACTGCCGAAGCAAAGCCTGCTCTGGATCTGGAATATAGAGGGAGATTGTAGTGTTTGGAGAATGTATGCACGGAGCTCCATGTAGCAGCTTCTAGAATGTCCTTGGTAGGCACCCCTCTTAAAAATGCTGTAGAGGTGGCTGTAGCTCTGGTGGAATGTGGTCTGACATAGGCTGGAACAGTCTTTCCATGAAAGGAATAACAGAATCTGATGCAATGTCCAATCCATTTAGAAATGGTCTGTTTTGAAATTGCTTTTCCTTGGACTGCAGGGGCGTAAGCTACAAAAAGTTGTTCAGACTTCCTACTGGCCTTTGTTCTTGTCCAGGTAGTATCGAAGTTGTCTGTGAATGTCCAAGGTATGCAAAAGTCTTTCCCCCTTATTCTCAGGATTGGGGAAGAAAGCAGGCAGATGAATGGCTTGATTTAGAGAAACCCTAGATACCACCTTTGGCATAAAAGTAGGGTTGGTCTTTAATGAAACCCTGTCTCTGTGGAAAATAATAAAGGGTGGTATTGCCATTAGGGCCTGTAGCTCCGAAACCCTTCTTGCTGAGGTAATTGCCAACAGGAAAGCTGTCTTCCATGAGAGAAATTGCAAGTCAACTGAAGCTGCTGGCTCAAAAGGAGGTAGAGTCAGTTTTTCTAAGACAAAATTGAGGTCCCAGGCTGGCACTGGGGCCTTTCTTGGTGGCTTAATGTTCTTGATTCCCCTGAGGAATTGCCTTAGTAAGGGGAGAGAGAAAACAGGAGGATCAGTGTTGTATCTAGCTGAAATAGCAGATGCATGTATCTTTATGGAAGAATATGAGAGGCCTTCTTTAACATATCTGCCAAATATTCCAAGATAAGTGGGATGTTCAGCAATGATGCATCATGTCCCTTGCTGGTATTCCAATTGCTGAATCTTTTCCACTTTGCTAAGTAAACCTTTCTGGTGGATGGTCTTCGAGCCTCTGTTAGTATCCGCTGAACTTCCTTGGAGAGAGATAAGCTGAAGTTATTTATGGGATCTCCCAGGCTGTTAGCTGCAGTGTCTGAAGGTTTGGATGCAGTGTTTCGAAATTGTGTTGAGTCAAAAGTAGAGGCCACTGAGGGAGGGCCCACCTACTGGTGTGACATATGCTCCGTAGTAGTGGGTACCAGTGTTGTCTTGGCCAATCCTGAGCTATTATGATTCCCTTGGGCTTCTCTGCTTTGATCTTTAGTAATACTGAGGTCATCAGTGGCAGAGGTGGGAATTCATAGATTGCTAGGGAGTTCCAGTTGAATGAGAGGGCATCTATTTTCCAAGCTTTTGGATGGTATGTCCTTGTGCAAAATTCTGGTAGAAGATGGTTGAGGTGAGAGGCAAATAGGTCCACCTCTGGCTTTCCCCATGTCGAAGTGAGTTGTCTGAAGGCCTTCGGATGTAACCTCCACTCGTGTGGATCTGTGAAATTCCTGCTTAGGCTGTCCGCCAACACATTGTCTTTTCCTGGAACAAACTGGGATTGTAACTGGATGTTTAGGCTTAGTGATTTCTCCCAAAGCTGCATTGTCAGTCTGCAAAGGGGGTAAGAGTGGGTGCCCCCCTGCTTGTTTATGTACCACATCACAGTGGTGTTGTCTGTCCGAATCATTAAATGGCCTTGCTGGAGTTGGTGTTGAAAAGCCTCGATGGCATGCATTACTGCCAGCATTTCCTTTTGGTTTATATGCAGATGTGTTTCCTTTGGAGACCATTGTCCTTGTATACACCTGCCTGCCATGTGCGCCCCCCCAACCAAGGTCTGAGGCGACTGCAGTCATGGTCTGTGTTATCTGTGGTTTTTTGAATGACATACCTGTGTTTTCCTGGCTCACCGAGGCCCACCATAGGAATTCCTTTTGTAGGCATGGAATGAGTGGTATGATTGTCTCCAAGTTGTTGCTGTGTTGAGACCAAATGCTTTTTAGGTACCACTGAAGCTTTCTCATGTGTAGTTTTGCTAATGGAACCAGTAGAATGCAGGATGCCATGTAACCCAGGGCCTGTAAGAATCTCCTTGCAGTCATATGGGTGAGTTTTGCTAAACCTTTGAAGTAATGAGTTAACTTCTCTTGCTTGTCTTCTGTCAGGTAAGCCATCTGAGAGGCTGTGTCTAGTTTGGCTCCTAAGAAGATTATTTGCTGGGATGGCTGCAGTCTTGACTTTTGGAAGTTGACGGTGTATCCCAGAGCTTGAAGTAATCGTATGACATAATCCAGGTTTTTTGTCAACATCAATTTGTCGTCCGCTTGTATGAGGCAGTCGTCCAGGTACAGGTAAATTTGTATACCCTGGAGCCTGCAATGAGCAATTACTGAAGCCAGGCATTTTGTAAATACTCTGGGCAGTAGATAAGCCAAATGGCAATGCTGAGAATTGATAATGCTCTGGCCCTGCAAGAAATCTGAGGTATCTTCTGCAGCTGTGTCTGATAGGGACATACAGGTATGCCTCCTTGAGGTCCAGAGTAATCAGCCACGACTCCTTGCCCAGCATGGGAAGGAGTTGCTGTAGAGTCAGCATTTTGAACTTTGGTACTATGAGAAAGGTGTTTAATGCGGACAAGTCCAGTATTGGTCTCCATTGAGATTCTTTTCTTGGAACAAGGAACAGTCTTGAGTAAAACCCCTGTTCCTGTTCTTGTTGTGGAACTCTTTCTATTGCTTTCATCTGAGTCAGCAGAGTGATTTGCTTGATAGCCTCTGCCCTTTGATTTTGTGGTAGGTTTGGCATGCCTTGTTTTCTTGGTAAGGTATGAAAATGAAACCTGTACCCTCGGTCTATAATGTCCAAAATCCATTTGTCCTTTGTCAGTCTGTGCCAGTTTTCTGCAAACAGAGATAATTTTCCCCAAGGGAGCTTCTAGTTGTTCCCTGGTAGGCGGTAGTAGAGGAAAGTCATTGAGTTTGTGGTTGTTGGGCAGGTGAAACCCCAAGGCCACTTCTTTGGTTTCCTGGCTGCCATTGTCATCCCCTGTAAGGGCCTCTGTATTGGCCTCTTCCTCGGCCACGTCTGTTCTTACCCCTTTGAAACTTTTCTGGATTAGGAAAGGACCAGTTTTTGGAAGGCCAATTCCTACTGAATCTGGGGGGTTGAACCTGGAGGAAATCTTTCACAGTCTGAACTGATTTTGCTTTTTCTTCGATGGTCTTTAACACATCCTTAGCATTTGCACCAAAAAGCTTGTTCTTTTCCAAAGGTGCATCCAGAAGTTTTGCTTTTACATGATCTGGTAGAGGTTGATCTTTTAACCAAGCATGTCTACGAATCACTGCCCCTGTCATAAATGCCCTACATGAAGCTTCCAGTGCATCATATCCACACTGCAGGAAGTGATTGCTTACTTGCGGAGTGTTATGTACAGCTTCCTGGAAAGTCTTCCTGTCTAAAGGATCAGGAGAAGCTAATGTTTTTTGTAAATCTTCTAAGAGATAATCCTGATATTGTAACATATGAAAAAGGCAATTTAAAGCTCTCATAGATAAGGTAGTGGATGTGTAAACCTTTTTGCCCCATCTCTCTAATGACCTTGCTTCCCTGTTGGAGGGCAAAGGATTTTTTGAGGTGGAGGCTGAAACTCCTTTAGGCCCCTGTGAAATAGTTTCCAAATCAGCAGTATGGGCCCTGAATAAATGGGAATGAGTTTCTGGGACCCTGTAATACCTGTCTGGCTTGGCTGGAGCAGGAGGAAGAGAATCAGCGGTAGCACTAGAGTCAGAATACAAATCATCCAGAACATCAAGTACAGGAGGAATAGCTAAGGGCCTGTGCTGAGCCTTCTTAAGGAAAGTCCTAAGGCTTTCCTAGAATCAGAATATTCCTGACCCTGCCACTTGAAATGTTCCCTCATGGTGTGCAGAACTTCCCCAAAAGAAATATCCTCAGGAGGGGAGGTCGAAGGGATGGAATCTTCTGCATCCGAGTCCTCATAGGTCTGGAAGAGCTCTTCCTGGCTATCAGAGTGGACAGAGCCCTCAGAGTCTTCATCTGAAGGAGTAGGGTCAGAGGGTTCAGCCCGGGGCCTTTTATCAGGAGGAGGCTGGGATGCTCTCTCAGGATGGGCCTGTGAACCTCTAATCATGGAAATTAAATCAGCAGCCATGGACATAATTTGTGTCTCCGGAGTCGGCTGAGGTAAGGATTTAGAAGTAATATGCTTTGTTTTGCTGGCTGCCTTAGCCCTAGTGTAGGCCTTAATAGACATGGCCATAGGAGGGCCTGGCAGCTCCACGTGCAGGAGTGGCCTTGTCTACAGCAATGGTCTCGGGCATTTCCTCAGTTTCGGTATCCGGAAGAAAGTCTATAACTGGCGTCGGAGCAATGTCTGGAATCGGAGTCATCGGTAATGCGGTGTCTTCGGTTCGGAGCGGTGGAGAGACCGTCTCAGAGGGAACCGGAGCACTCGCGCTAGGTTTTGGCGTGGAGTCGGTGGTAGACGCGGGCCGAGGATGTCGGTCCCGGTCTTTTCGCTTTTTGGGAGTTTATGGCGTCGGAAGATCTGACGGCATGGTGTAAGCAAATTTATCGCCGAAAAAATCTTCAGCGAACTCCGCCCGGCGCCTGAGAGTGCGCTTGCTGAAGCGAGCACAGGCTACACAGGCCGAGACGTCGTGGTCTGGGCCCAGGCAAGGGAGGCAGTAAGAGTGGAAATCCTTATGAGGTATTTGTTTACCACAAAAAAGACAACTGTTAACTTTTTCAGTAATTTCTGACATCGGCTGAGGCAAGAAAAGGTCCCCAACGGGGTACTCAGCTTTTTTGATGAGTTCGGTATCGTAGAATACAGGAGCTGACCGACCGGCACTTGCGAACCGCTTCTGCTTCGGGCACCGCGCGGCAAGAAAGACTGAAGAAAATGGTGTCGGCTGATGCTTATGTACTCCAGCCGCTCTGACGTCGGAGAGAAATGCGACATCAGTCGACGTCGGACCCAGACTTTGGAATCCGGCCGACCGAGGGCTGTCTGAGGCAGGACAACCCACATGTTATGACTGCAGTTGCATTCTTGAAGGACATCAAGTACCTATTGCTAATGGCTTTCTTACAGAGCAACTGATATGGTGATTAAAATATATGTGTATTTGAAGGTCCTCCTCAATGGTAACTGTTGGAAGATGTCTTAACCAGTTTAAAGCAAAATTCTGCAGGAATCTGGAGTCAGAAAAAGACCAAAAGGTAAACCTCTGATGGCAGAGTCCTGAAGCACAAAACTGCCAAATGGATGCATGGTGACAGGATGAACTAACAACCAAATGACCACAGCACAAACGTCTATATTCTTGAAAAGTGGAAAAAGCAACACATGGAAAATGTTTGCTTAGTCACTGTAAGCCTTCCCTTACTAAAGGCAAAGCAAAAAAAAAAAACATCCCTGTCTTCCTGAAATCTTGCACTCCCTTTTTAAATCGGACATCCAGAGTATGAGAAGACTCTATCTCTTGGATTCCATACTCAGAAAGACAGAGAAGGTGAATTGATCAGTTTCCATATTAAGTACACCCATCTCATTAGTAAATTAAATATTTACCGTAACTGACTTTAAACTAACACCACAACATTCAAATCAAGTTCAACTTTGGAAGTATTTCAATCCGACTCTCATCTAGACTTTCTATCTTAAGCTACACAGACAGAGATGAATGCTGAATACCATGCAACTCCCACCAGCTATTCTGTCAGCAATTTCTCTGTCAGGTTCTAAATGAATATATGGCTTTTGCACTAATGCAAATCATAGCAACAATCATTTCTCACATGATCGCACATCTACTATTCTGTGCTCATTTTCACAGTTCTTTGTGTTCAGTTTTGCAACCACATATGCCAAGTACACACATTGTGGATATAATTTTGCTACATAATCACATGCTTATTCTATGATGAACTTATTCACCTTTTTCTAATGCTTATAACTAATTTGCCACGTACATGCTATGTTATGTATGCTACATGCATTTCCCTTTAAGGAGTGCTTAACACTTTCTAATGTAATTTACCTGTACCTATAAGGCCATACTTATCCAAGACACCATGTTGAACAGATTTCTGCTGTCTGGAGCTTTTGTACAGGTTCCCTCTGCAAAAAAGGATCTTGCTCACAAAAAAAAAAAAAAACTTGAAATAGCAAAACAAACGAGGATCGAAAATCATTTTCAGGACAAAATGTAGATTATTCTTTAAAGGACACCTATTCACTGTGGAAGGTCAAAAAGGGCTCAAGGGTGTGCCAGCTCAAAATCCTATAGACCAAGGGTCTGCAACCTGTGGCTCTTTGACCCCTCTGCAGTGGCTCCCTGTAGATTTGAAAAATAATGGCCACTCTACCGCACGACACAAAAACACACACATACACATAGAGAGAGAGCAATTGAGTGATGGATTTTAAATATTGTTCTTATAAACTTGCTAGAATTACATGGTTTCTTTTACCATGCATTCCACACACACACAGAGTGATAAGCAATTCCTTGGCAGCATCAACATCTTCTGAAAGGTTTCCGTACCTCTCCACCATACCTCAAACTCTTACTACAAGAAATCTGGACACAGCCACAAATAAAGGGGAACAAAGAAAGAAAAATAGGGACATATTTTAAATATTACTCTTATAAACTTAGAAACTTGCTCGAATAACACTTTTTCTGTTTATACACACACACACACACACACACACACACACACACACACACACACACACCTGCCAACTGTACAGATTTTCGCAGAATGCCCTGACTTTTGCCTCATATTTGTGGTCTGTTTCTCATAAAATTGTGTTTTTTCTGGCAAATCATTTCCAAATTATTTAGGGCTGAAGTCAGAAAATATAGACATTTGAGTTTCAGACTTAATACCCTTCAGGAAATTCATGCTAATGCAAAACGTGTTCCATCAACTGAGTTTGTAAGAGCAATATTTAAAAAGCATCCCTATTTTTGGGCCTTTGTCTCCCCATTATTTATGGCTTTGTCCAGATTTCTTGGTCTAAGAGGATGAAAGGTATGGCACACACAGCAATCGAGTAATCCCAATAAAAATAAAGGAACAAAAATAGGGGCGGATTTTAAATATTGTTCTTATAAACTTATTTCTTACGCTGTGTTATCTTCATTTTACTGGTCATATATATTTTGTGGCTTCAGATGAATTTTATTTGTTAGAAGGGCCAAAATGGCTCTTTTGATAGTGAAGGTTGCAGACCGCTGCTACAGACAGAGGTGATGCCAAAAGCAAGTGTCTTTCAAGAAACAAAATTCAGAGCTGCTAAACTAGATGGTTCAAATAAAGGACAGACAAGTCTGTTAACCATGAAATTAATGGAAGGTTTGATTCTGTCAGCCTTCATTGCCTGTGTGACTACGAGCAAGTTACTTAACCAGGCACAGGTCCTGGCTGAGCCTGAAAAAGGTCCATGGAGATCAGTGTTGTACCCCAAAAAACAAATACAAATAAATACAAATTCAACTAGAGGAAATGGGTTTGTAAAGGCAGAACAATGTGCAGTATCCTCTCATGGAACTAGTTAACTAGCCACTGCCAGGCTGTTTTATCCTCCTAGGCAGAAATGCGAAAAACAGGGAACATGTTCATCAAATAAAGGCCCAAATCAAACACGCATCACAGACACCGACGATTCAAGGTCACCAACAAACAAACCAGATGAGGGGGTATATGATAATCTCCACTGAGATGGAAAACTTCTTCCACTGTGCAGATGATACACAAGTGGAAGGCTATGTTGTGACATCCATCACTTCTGAGACTTACCAGGAGATGTTTTAACAGTGCATCTACATCCTGAAGAACAGCTGGTTACTGCTCAAACTATAGTTTGATTTCTTGTATATGAATGTAAATTTGTCTGTGTCACAAGTGATAATTCAATAAAGGTGGTTGGGAAAAAAACTGATAAAGACTATGCTGTGTACTGGGGCATACACCTGTAATACTAGGAACCCAACTGCACCCTTCTTAGGCATCATAGGGTAAGAAAGATGACTTTGGGGTTATCTTCTCAGACTTTTGCAAGAAAAAGTACAAATTAGAACAGGTGAAAGACGTGCAGGAATCTTTCCCTACCAATGAAAGGAGAAAGTGTCCACCTGTTAACTCCCTTGTCCTAAAAAAAAAGGAAGCAGTGACCTACGGAACTAAGAACAGGTACAGTCTAACACTCCCTATGAAAGAGGCTGTTCCTTGGTTCTAGGTTCCAAGTAATGAATGGAACTGTAGTTGAGGGACTCCCTTAGCACATTCACTTGACCTGTGAAGTGAACAGCTACAGAAAGATAGATGCCCCGACGTATGGCAAGTGGCAGACCTACATCTCTTCTTTATACAGTATTACAATTGTATGATGCCCTGTTTATCAAACGTTTCAGAAAGGACCTTGATAGGTTCTGTTTTCTACTCACTTCCAGCACTTGAAAAGTGAAGGGAGAGAGATGATGCTCTCAATTGAAACTGCTTTATATGCCTACTTGGCTGGGATTTCCATTCTCCCTAAAGACAGAAGCCAAAATGAACTTCCCAACACATCAGCTAAGAATAAGTCATCATACAATGCAACAGGTTTACCTGCAAGAAGGAAAGGATACAGTCCACAGTGTACTCTTAGCAGCTATCCAGGAATGAACACTAAAGTTAGAGGTTTTATAAAGTACAATTGTGTACACTTAACATAAATATAGATGTTTGAGTGTATGCACTGTTGCAGTCATTACATTTGGGTTATCTGCCTGCAGGTAGCCCTCAGCTGGCCTGAATATCAAAGTCATGGATTCCTGCGTCGGATGCTCTCTCTTCTTCCATGACGTCAGGTCGTCAGGGGTATAAAACATGCAGCAGATGCCATTACATCAGTTTTTCTTGCTTCAGATGTCAGGTGCCCCCATAATGGGAAGCAATCATGTTAGGTTACACCTCCAACGAAAAGCAAATACACCAGAAAGCTTAAATACACCAAACAAGAAGGCAGGTAGAGCCAAGAGAAGTCAGGGGGCTGGAGGGAGGGTAACCAGTACTGCAACAGTGAATACACTCGAACATCTACATTTTTGGTAAGTGTACACAACTGTACTAAGTTATTCATGTTTCACTGTTGCAGTCACTACATTTGGGTTGATTCCCAAAGCTAAGGATGGGAGGAGGAATTTAGAGAGCATTAGAACCAGGTATTAAGCCCTGCAAGACTGTAGTGGCAAAGATCCCCTGTGGGGTAGTTTTTCCATGGTGCTTATAGCAGAAATTAATGCAATGGGCTACCCATTTAGAAATGGTTTGCTTTGAAATAGCCTTCCCCTCTGCCCCTGCAGGAAAGCCAACTATCAGCTGTTCAGATTTTCGGAGAGGCTTGGTCCTGTCCCAATAAAATCCATGTTGTCTGTGCACGTCGAAAGAGTGCAGTATTCATTCACTTTTGTTTTGTGGGTTCGGGAAAAAAGTAGGTAAATGCATGAACTGGTTTAGGGCCACACTAGACATCACTTTGGGCATAAAGGAAGGACTGGTCCTGAGGGAAACCCTGTCTGAAAGATAATGAAGGGCTCCACTGCCATGAGGGCCTGTAATTCAGACACTCTTCTTGCTGAAGTGACTAATAGAAGGAAGGCTGTTTTCAAAGAAGGGAATTTCAACTCTGCAGTTGCAGCTGGTTCAAATGGAGGGACAGTGAGCTTTTCCAATACAAAGTTAAGGTCCCAGGCTGAAGTAGGGTCTTGCCCCTCGGAGGAACTGCTTAGCAGGGGGTGAGAGAAGAGGGATGGTTCAGTATTATAATGTGTTGAAATGGCAGAGGCATGAATTTTAATTGACGAAAAGGATATGCCCTTGTGGAGCATTTCTGTTAAGTACTGAAGAAAATCAGTTAAGCTGGGCACTGTTGTGCCCATCTCCTGAGTTTGGCTCAAGGAACAGTATCTTTTCTACTTTTCAGCATAAGATTTTCTAGCGCTAGGCCTCCTTGCTTCCAGAATAACATACAACACCTGCTTACTGAGGGATGCTATTGGAGAGCTCAAGGGATTAGCCAGGCTACAAGGTTCAGGGTTTGAAGCTGAGGGTGCAGAATATGGCCCGCCTGCTGGGACAGCAGGGAAGGTGTCTGAGGTAGGTGCCATGGCTCCAGTAGTATCATACTGTGGAGCAGGGGGTACCAATGCTGGCATGGCCAGTCTGGTGCAATCAGTATTGTCCTTTGTTTGTCCTGTTTGATCTTTTAGCAAAACCTTCAAGAGGAGAGGCAGAGGGGGAAAAGGCATAAACAGAGAGGCTTTCCCAGGTAAATGAAAGAGCATCAGCTTTCCAAGCTTGACTGTGGGGAGTCCTTGTGCAGAATTTGTCCAACTGGCAGTTCTGGGGGGAGGCAAACAGGTCTATTTCTGGAGTCCACCATTTGTTCCTCAAGAGGTTGAATATTTTTGGTTCCAGTTTCCATTTGTGTGGGTCCATAAGATTTCTGCTTGGGTCGTCTGCCAGTGAATTTAGCTTGCCTGTCAGGAATAAAGCTTGTAGGTGCACTTGGTAGCTCAAGGCTGTGTTTCACAGAGCCATGGCTAGTCTGTAGAGAGGGTACGAGTGCCCCCCCCCCCACTTGTTTATGTACCACATAACTGTGTTTAACAATAATTGTCCTGGAAGTATGTGGTCCTTGAAGGCCGTCAGGGAATTCTGTACAGCTAACATTTCTTTTTGGTTGATATGCAGGTGCATCTGACTCGGGTTCCATTTGCCATGAATGCACTGCCCTGCCAAGTGAGCCGCCCATGCATAGTCTGATGTGTCTGTTAGGGTTTGGGTGGCAGGGGGTAGACTGAAAGGGAGCCCCTTGTTGAGGTGGCAGGCCTCTGCCCACCAAAGGAACTCTGTCTTTGTACAAGGAATGATAGGAATCATTGTTTCCAGGTCCTGATAATGTTGGCACCATAGGCTTTTAGATACCATTGTAGTTTCCTCACATACAGTCTTGCATATGGAATTAGTAGAATGCAAGAGGCCATGAACCCCAGGGCTTGCAAAATTTTCCTTGCAGATAGCTGGGACTTTGTGGCCAGTAGTTTGAAGTAGGCTGTCAAACTTGTTTCGCTGGCGTGAGGAAAGCCATCTAGGAAGTTGTGTTCAAGCTTGCTCCCAGGAATACAATCTGTTGGCAGGGTACTAGGTGAGACTTCTTTCCATTTATGGTGTACCCCAGCGAGGTTAGAAGTTTCTTTACAAATGCCAGATGTTTTAATAGCAAGTCCTGGCTTTCTGCCTGAATCAGACAATCGTCCAGGTATGGGTATATTTGAATATTTCTCTGCCTGCAAAATGCAATGGCTGGAGTTAGACACTTTGTGAATACACTGGGTGCATTAAATAAGTAAAAGGAAAGTGCAGAGAACTGATGGTGCATGCAGCCTGCTCTGAAGCATAGGTATTTCCTGCAAGATTCCCTTAAAGGAAGCTTACCTGCACATTCCCATAAGTCTTAGGTTGCCAACCAGGCATCTTTGCCCAGCATAGAGACCAGCTGTTAAAGTGTTAGCATTTTGAATTTTAGGATTACCAAAACGGTGTTTAGAATAGAGAGGCCCAGAATAGGATGCCAGGAGCTGTCTTTTCTGGGTACCAGGAAAAGTCTCGAGTAAAAACCTTGTCCCCTTCTCTTCTGCTGGGAGAGGTTGAAAAGCCCTGATACTTCGAGAGAGAACCTGCTGTTCAGCCTCTGCTCACTGATTTGGGGGTAGGTCTGGCCAACCATTTGGGGTTGGTAAGGTGTGGAAGTGGAATCTGTATCCTTGGAAAACTATTTAAAACCCATTTGTCCTGGGTAATGAGTCACCAGTTTTTTGCATGCAGGGCGAGCTTTCCTACTAAGGGAGCAGGCAGTTGAGCAGGGCTTGGAAGGATTAAGGTCAAGTCTTTGTGACATTTTTCCGTAGGGGGTTGGTCTTACTACTGCCAGCTTTGGAAGTGAGAACCCCCCACTGCATAGGCCTGTGTGTAGCTGTTCCTGGGTTTGGACTGAAGGCCTGGAAGAGACTGGAAAGGACCAAGTCTTAGAATGCCAATGCCTATTAAATCTGGGAGGCTGTACTTGCAAGAAATCTTTAACAGTTTGCATAGATTTAGCTTTTTCCTCCCATCTTTTTAAGGATGACTTCTGCTTTGTTGCCAAACAGGCGGTCTTGGTTTAATGGAGCATCCAGTAATTTAGCTTTAACATGATCTGGCAAGTTTTGCTGCTTAAGCAAAGCATGCCTTCCAAGTACAGACCCAGTGACGGCAGCCCTGCAAGATGCTTCTAAAGAGTCAAAACCACACTGCAAAGTAAGTTTACCAACTTGTTCAGCAGAATGCATTAAAACCTGTCATTCTTCATGTTCAGCACAGTCATGAATCAACATAATCTTCTGTTTAAGTAGTCCCAAAACATGTTGCTGATACTGAAACTGGCAATTTAAGGCCTTAATGGCCAAAGTAGCAGAAGTGTATATTTTCTTACCCCATCTGTCCAAAGCCCTGGAATCTCTATCAGAGGGGGTAGGGTTTTTGGCAGCAGTAGCCATAATGCCCTTTGGTTCTTGGGAAATGGTCTCTGGATCCACAGTAGGATTCTTGAAGAGGAATTTGAGAGTGTCAGATTCTCCACACTACCCGTCAGGTTTTCTGGGAGCCGGAGTTAAAGCGTCTGGGGGTCAGGATAGATTCCAAGAAGGCATCATCTACAATGTCCAGAACAGGAGGGATAGATAAAGACCTGTGTTGAGGGAGAAGTAAGAATTCCCCTAAGCCTCTTTTTGGAGTCAGAGTAATCCTGGCTTTCCTAGTGGAAATGCTCCATAAGAGTGTGCAAGGTTTCACCAAAAGGAAAATCTTCTGCAGGGGAAGCAGAAGGAATGGAATCCTCTGCATCAGAATCCTCATAGGTAGATAAGGGCAAATCCTGGTAATCAGAAGAAACAAATTACAGAATCCTGATCAGACAAACCAGAAGGAAAATCAGTTCTAGGTTTCTTAGAGGGGGAAGGGCTGGCTTCCCCTAATTAAAGTAATAAGTTCTTCAGCCATTCTAAGCATTTGTTTTTTAGGCATATGGGCCTGACCATGCAGGTTGGACGTTGGTTTTCTAGGCGCGGGTCGTGTTTTAGGCCTTGATGAAGAAGATGGCTTTGGTTTAAAATGCAAATCTGTAGGCCTGAATAACACACCCTCAGAAGCCGGTGCCTGCACAGTGGCTCCGGACCCATCCAAGGTAGAGACATCTGCAGGTTCTATAGTCGAAGAAGCATCTCTCCACATACCGGACTCCGAATGGGTCTCAGTAGAGGCCGGCGAATCTGAAGTAGCGGATATCAGGGCAAAGAAAAGAATGAAAGCACATCACTGAGTACCGGTGAACTGGTGACTAGCTTAACGGAAGCATTGTCTGCAGTTTTGGACCCAAGCGGTCTGTCTCTTGTCTTTATCCTCACGTTTTTTCAGAATATCAGTAGTTGGATGGCTTACCGAAGCCATTCCTGGATCGTTAAACAGAGTACCAAAATAATTTGCTGTGAAAATAGACAGACAAATAGTTCGGGGTTGAATAAGGCACGCAACCAACAGCAAGGTACGTTGTGGTCTGGGCCTAAGCAAGGAATGCAGTACGAATGAAAATCTTTATGAGGTATTTGCTTTCCACAGGTAAGACAATTGTTAACTTTTACTGACATCTGTTAAGAGCAAGAAAAAAGATCCCCAACGGGGTACTTAGCTTTTTTCGTAGACTTAGATTCTGAAACTCGAAAATGAAAATTTCAGTAGTCGGCCGACCGGCACTTGCAAACTGCTTCTGCTTCGGGCACCGTGCAGCAAGAAAGACTGATGTAATGGTGTCGGCTGCATGTTTTATATCCCTGATGACCTGACGTCATGGAAGAAAAGACAGCATCCGATGCAGGAATCCAAGACTTTGATATTCAGGCCAGCTGAGGGCTACCTGCAGGAAGATAACCCAAAAGTAATGACTAACAATGAAACACAAAGAAAATCTATACAGTCACAGCACCCTAACCTGCAAAAATGTACACAGGATAGTAAAGAAAGCAGTCCTTACAGGGATCAAAAAGAGGGGGAGGGTGTGGACTTGCACTCTCTGTGAAGACCTCAGCCAGGTGTGGAAGGGTTATGCTTACATCAACCTTATTTGTAGCCACAGATAAACACTGAAGAGTGTCCAACTGTGTCCTAATTAAGCTAATGCTCTATGCAGGAATAAAAAAAAGAAGTTATGTACTTACCATAACATTCCATGTGAGTTGTTCTTCTTGCCTTCATTATTACTGATCTTGTTTGCTGGCAACTAGCGTAAAACCTACCCCAGATTTCAAGGAAATCATACAGACCACCGTGAGAGGAAACTCCTCAGGAGAACCAAAACCAAGACAGAACCTCTCAAACTTCCAGACTTAGGAAGGGGGTAGGTGGGGGGGGGGGTCGTAATAATGAAGGCGAGAACAACTCCTCACATGGAACGTTATGGTAAGTACATAACTTCTTTATGTGAAGTTGTTCAATCTCGCCTTCATTCTTACTGATGGGTAGTGTCCCCAGAACCACAATATTGGGTGGCTCACGGGAGTACCTGCTTCAGGACAGCAGACACAAATGAAGCTCTGTCCCTAAAGGCTTTGTCCACTTTGTAGTGAGATATAAAGGTATGTGGATTTGACCAGGTGGCAGCTGCACAAATTGAATCAATAGGTAACCTGGTCAAGAAGGCTGCAGAAGTAGAAAACTCTACTGTAGAATGAGCCTAGTCTTTGTTATATAATGCAATACCCGCTTCACTGTGGATAAAGGATATACAATTAGACAAGGTAGATTTGGAGACCAGTGCACCTTTTTTAGAATCCGAGAAGGAGACAAACAGCTGATCAGCCCTTCTGTGGTCTTTTGTCCTGCCCAAATAGAAGCAAAGTTGCCTATGGACGTCAAGTTTGTGAAGCATATATTCCAACTGATTTGAAAGATTGGGAAAGAAAACAGACAATTCAATCATCTGATTAAGTGTGAATTCTGAGCACATTTTCAGTAAGAACGATGGATTTGTCCTGAGGGAAACCCTATCTTTGTGAAATACTAAGTACAGCTGCTTAACAGAAAGGGCTTGCAATTCTGAAATTCTGCATGTTGATGTAATGGCCACCAAGAAAATGGCCTTCCAAGAAAGATATTTCAGTTCACAAGAAGAAGCAGGTTCAAAGGGCGGAAGAATAATCTTGGACAAGACTAGGTTCAAGTTCCATGGAGTAGTAAGAGATCTAATCGGTGGTTTTAAGTGCATCGTACCTTTCAAAAAGGCCTTAGCCAGCTTATTAGACATAATACCACTTTCAGAAGCACCTATATGAAAATTAGAAATAGCAGCCAGTTGGACTCGAATGGTTGCTGCTGCAGCTCCTTCATTTAATAGTTTTGTTAGAAATTCCAAAATATCCGAAATGGATGCCAGGAAAGGGTCAGTGTTATTCTGCTGTGGCCAGATGGAAAACCTTTTCCACTTACTGAGGTAAAGTTTCCTGGTTGAAGATTTGTGAGACGACAAGAGAATATGTCGAGCCTCTTCTGATAAATTCTGGAACCTGGCTATTCTGGGAATTGGAGCAGCCAAGCTGTCAGTTTGATGGCCTGAAGAGAAGGGTGAAGAGCTCCTGACGAGTGGGTCAACAGATATGGCACTGAGTCCAGGTTTCAAAGCTCCTCCAGTAGATGAGGCTTCAGGAAGGGGAACCAAATTTGATGAGGCCAATATGGGGCTATTAAGACAAGTGTCCTGCCCAGAAAACTGGCTTTCTGTAAGACTTTGGGAATCAGGGGAACGGTAGGGAAAACGTATAGAAGTCCCGTGGGGGGGGGGGGGCAATCGTGGACGAGTGCATCCCTCAGAGTTGTCCCTGTTGAGGGATCAGGGCAAAGTAGTTGCACTTTGTGTTTGTGGGGTGGCAAAAAGGTCACAGCAAGGCTGGCCCCATCTGCAGAAAATCATTTCTGCTATTTCATTCTTGAGAGACCACTCGTGAGGCAACAGAATAGCTCTGCTGAGTCTGTCCGCTATCACATTGGATTTCCCCAGAATGTATGTTGCAATCAGAAACGCTGGGTGAACTCTGCCCATTTCCATAATCTTAGAGCCTCTCGACATAGGGGGTAAGATTTGGTTCCTCCTTGTTTATGTACCAGACTATGGACATGTTGTCTGACTGGATTGCAATCGTGCCTAGGGGAAGAGAGTCTTGAAAGGACTGCAAAGCTAAAAGAACCGCACTCATCTCCAGAATGTTTATGTGCAAATGAGCCTTGTGAGCCTGCCATGTACCTTGGGCTGTCCATCCCTGATAATACCTCCCCACCTGATCAAGGAGGCATTCGTGGTTACTGTTGCAACTGGAGTTGGGAGGACAAATGGACATCCTATAGTCACTATCTGGGACGTTAGCCACCACCGAAGATAGTCCTTGCAAGAGCTGGTAATCAGAAATGGGTGATTCATCGGTAAGACCTGAAATGTCCACTGTGTGAATAGCAGCCACTGAAGAAAGCGCATGTGAGATCTCGCAAGGGGTATTGCAATAATCGCTGCTGCCATAGTGCCGAGCAGCTTGAGAATCTGTGATGCTGGTGCATTTTGTCTTGACAGAAGACCCACAATTTGTTATCGAAGGGTAATCACTCTTTCGGGAGGGAGCTTCATGGACATGCTGACCGTGTCCAAGTCTGCTCCTATAAAGACTAAGCTGCGATGGCAATAAAGCAGACTTTCCTGAATTTATCTAATACCCAGCTGTAAGCAAAGATCTATGACAGTGTCCCTTGCCCGAATAAGCTGATGCCTGGTGGGGTCAGTAAAGAGCTAGTCATCCAAGTAAGGAAACACCCAGATTCCTAAATGTCTCAAGTGAGCCATAACCACTGCCATACATCTGAACACTTTGGGGGCTGTAGTGAGACCAAAGGGCAGGACCCAAAACTGGAAGTGACTGGCTCCCAGCCTGAAGCGTAGATGATCCCTGGATGGCCTGGCCATTTTGATATGGTAGTACGCATCCTGGAAATCTACAGAGCACATCCAATTGTCCCTCCCTAAGAATGGGAGAATGGACTGAAACGTGATTATGCGGATCTTCATCTTTACCACATATTTGTTGAGCCTGCTGAGGTCCAAAATGGGACTCCAGTCCCCTGTCTTCTTTGGTACCAAAAAGAATCTCGAGTAAGTTCTGGATCCTTACTGGTCTGCTGGGACTGGCTGGATGACTCTCTCTCGCAATAGTTTTTGGATCTCTACGGATGTCATATCCCACAGAATGGGTGGAACGTCTGGGATTCCTTTTATTCGTCTGGGTTGTGAGAGAAAGGGATGGAATATCCTCTGGCTATAACGTTTTGCACCCATCGGTCTTTTGAGATTTTTAGCCAGGCACCTAGGTACAAAGACAAAATGCCCCCAGACTGCTTCCAGAGCAGGACAGTTGGGCCTCTTTTCAGGAGTGTTGATAGGGCTTCTCAAAGAACTGATCCCTGTCACCCTGGTTTTGCGGACCCCCTCTGACGCTTGTGCATAGTCTTCCACCATTGCCTCCCCCTCTGCCTCACCTTGTGAGTTCGGAAAGGCTCCTTGGGTCTTTCAGAACCACATTTTCCCTTCCCGTTGACCTTTGGGATAAGGTCTAGTAGGGGTAGAAAAATGGACTCCTACGACAGAGTCTTACCGTCTTGCACTCATCTGGTGAGGGTCTCTAACTTTTGGTCCAAACAAGGAAGAACCATCGAAGGGGGCATTCAGAAATGACGACTTAAAAAGTTCCGCAAAAGAACATAAGTGCATCCAGGAAAGTCTTCGCAAAGCAATTCCTGTACGCGCAGCCCTACATGTTCCACCAGCTGCGTAAGACACGAGGTGCATGGAAGAGTTTACGCTGGAGATGAGGGTAGCAAGCTGAGACGTCACTTTGTCCGCAACAGAACCAGCTACTGCACCCTGGAGAGCATCTCCAAGCTCCTTCAGGAGATCTCTCTGAAGCCTTGTGAAGTGGGTTAGATAGTTCAGTGACTGAAGGGTAAAGGTCGTAGAACTGAACATGCGCTTCCCGTATCTGTCCATAATCCTAGACTCTCTCTTAGGAGGATAGACAGACGTAGACGTCTTTGACATCTCTTTTTCAGGGGCTGCTGCAGCCACCACCATGGCATCAACAGGTATGGGTTTGGATAAGGAGGACTAATCTTGAGGTGCTGAAATGCATTTGTTGGGCCTTCTAGGAACAGGCTCCACAGAATCTGGTGACTCGCACCCCCTTCGAGACAAAAGATCCATCAACTCATCAAAGGACAAACACCCAAGGAGGTGGAGGGTCGGGACCCAAAAGCCTTCAGGAGCACCGATTCGTCCTCTGTAGGGTTTAGGGGCTGCCAGTCCCCCCCTCTGCTTAAGGATCTCAAGGATATCCCCGAAGGATATATCCTCAGAAGGGACCTTGGGGACCCTTCCAGTTCCTCCAAATCGGTGTCAGACATGATGGATTCCTGGGGGGAATCTAAATGTCTCCTCTTACATAACCATAATTGTTTACTGTTAAGTACAATGAAAACCAATACTGAAGATTTAATTTTAAATCTACTGAAATGTACTTTTCAAATATGGGAACAAATGTTATTCCTTCCTTTTTATGTACATATTGTAAATATGTTAACATTAATAAAAATATTCATAAAAAATATGGTATATTATCACATTTAAACTCCAAATGAGGAAGTATACTTACATGGGATAAAAAAAATATATGACATTATTGTGGACAATCTACAACTGATACATGGCTTCTGCCTACTGCAGCTGCGGATATATTAGACTCTTTAGAGGTCAGATGATTAAAATGATCATAATAACCAAGCATGGCACAATGTTGGGTAAGGTCTCATTTTGAAGCTGAAAAGACTGACCACTGTACTACAATGATAGTAGGTGTCTAAATGGTATGGTTCTCAAGAGATATTTTCACTACTGGCTATAGCCAGTTACAGTATCAGAATTCCAAGAATAAGGATATCAATGCTAACATCACTGGTTGCTTATGTTTCTCACAGTTATGAAAACTTGTTGCAAGTATGCTTAAAAAACAAACCGCTCACAAGGCACCACTGTTCCTACTGATGAACATAGCAGCTAACATTCTTGAGTTTCTGTGGAATGAAACAGTTAATATTCAGACCAAACAGTAAAAAGGACACAGGCAAACCACTAAGTAAAAACTGCAATTAAAATCCAATGTGCGATACCCTAAACCTCCTATACTGGATGCCCACAGGATATAAGCAAATGACTCCTTAAGGGCACAAAATATTTCAAATACATGGCTTCTAAATGTCCATGATATTCAGCTGATCAGCAGCTTAACTGGCCTGAATGGAGTCATAAGAACTTAAAAAGTAAAAAAGTCATGGGCATTCACAAGCCATGTAGCTGAAACACTACGGTCATTTGCAAATATCCCATGGGCCTCCACTACAGGAGGTTTAAGGTATCACACAGTAAAACTCTAGCTTGGCTGGGTTTTTTCTTGCATTTTTCTAACCGAACAGTTAATAATTAAGAGTTAAAACAAAACAAAAAAAAAATGCAGGCTTAACTGATGCAGTAAGACAAGTAATTTTAAAAGGAAAAAAATTAACAAATTAATTAAAACAGACTTGCTATATAACTAAATGAAGATGCATCTCATCCTCCACATGCTGAAAATCTCACTCTGTCCCAGAACTGGTGAAATAAGCTGAATGTATGAGGCTTTATTAAAACAACTGGAAAATACTCCTCATAGGATGTAGTTTCAACGTAGATAACAGAAAAATAGTGTGGAAGGAATACGGATTCCCCAGGGTAACTTTAGCAGATAATGTCTTTACAGATGGAAAGGTCTCCATCAGCAGTAGAGAAGCCATGGTCCCCAGGGATCTTAATCAACTTTCATACTATGAAGGCAGTCTGGGGCTGTCTATTACAAAGAGAAGTGGAGTTCAGACATATCTAAGAGGTATGAAGTCCCCTTCCAGCCTCAACCATGTCCAGTATTTACCTTTTCCTCTGTATCACTCTATCAAAGAGCAGCAGAAAAGTACAGTTTTGTACCTACCATAAATGTAGATGTCCGATAGGAATGCATCTGCAGTCCTTACAAATGGGTTGTCCTGTCGTCAGGCAGCCCTTCGGTCGGCCGGATTCCAAAGTCTGGGTCTGGCCTCGGCTGGTGTCGCACTTCACCCGACGTCATAGCTGCAGTTATTCGGGTATAAAGGCATCAGCCGACGCCATTTTCCTCAGTGTTTCTTGCCCCAGATGCCAGGTGCCCTCTTGGAAGGCTAAATTTGGATAAATGCCAATGTTTCCAAATGGTAGAGAGCAAACACAAAAATAAGCATGTATGTACATATATACAAACAAATACACCATAATAGATCCCCCCCAGCTAGCTATAAGATGGGCAAATACCCTAGGAGTACCACAGAGGGAAGGGGTGGGTAATCCTGACTGCAGATGCATTCCTATCGGACATCTACATTTATGGTAGGTACAAAACTGTACTATGTCCTTCAAGGATGCATCTGCAGTCCTTACAAATGGGTAGAATACCATAGCCAAACTAGGGGAGGAGGTAACAGGATAGATTATGGTGTAGTTATGATCCCTTGCAAAACAGCAGAGGCAAAACCTGCTCGGGATCTAGAGTATAAAGGTAGATTATAATGCTTGGCAAATGTATGCACGGAGGTCCAAGTAGCAGCCTCTATAATGTCCTTGGTAGCCACTCCTCGTAAGAAGGCTGTGGTAGTGGCTGTAGCCCTTGTAGAGTGAGGCCTGATGTTCTCTGGAGTTTTCTTTCCATGGTAAGAGTAACAAAATCTAATGCAATTTCCTATCCACTTGGAGATTGTCTGTTTTGAAATTGCTTTTCCTTCCCTTCCTGTTGCATATGCTACCAGTAGCTGGTCAGTTTTTCTGTTGCTCTTGGTCCTGTCCAGGTAGTAGCGTAACTGTCTATGTACATCCAAGGTATGCAACAGTCTTTCTCCCTGTTCTGTGGGTTGGGGAAGAATGTAGGTAGGTGGATAGCCTGGTTTAAAGACACTCTGGATACCACCTTAGGCATAAATGTAGGATTTGTTCTCATGGACACTCTATCTTGATGGAAGATCAGGAAGGGTTGCACTGCCATTAATGCCTGTAGTTCAGAAACCCTTCTTGCTGAAGTGATTGCCAGCAGGAAAGCAGTTTTCCATGATAAGTATTGCATCTCTGCTGTTGCTGCTGGTTCGAAAGGAGGAAGTGTCAATTTTTCTAGCACAAAGTTCAAGTCCCATGCTGGCAATGGTGGTTTCCTTGGAGGTTTTACTTTTTTAATTCCCCTTAGAAACTGCCTGAGCAGAGGGTGTGAGAAGACTGGAGGATCCAAGCTGTATCCTGCTGAAATAGCTGATGCATGTATCTTGATGGAAGAATAAGACAGGCCTGAGTGGAAAAGCTCTGCCAAGTATTCCAGGATGTTGGCTATGTTTACCAGTGACACATCTTCTCCCTTTGCAGTACTCTAAATGTGATATCTTTTCCATTTTGCTGCATAATTTTTTCTTGTTGAGGGTCTGCGAGCCTCAAGGATAATGTCTTTAACCCTTTGTGATAAATGTGGGTTAATTGATCTTATGCAATGTTCCAGGCAGTTAGCTGCAGAGTTTTCAGGTTTGGATGCAGGTTGTTGTAGTTGTTCTGTGTTAACAGTAATGGAACCAGGGGTAGTGTCCATATTTGTCCCCGAGACATGCTCCTTAGTAATGGGTACCAATGTTGCCTTGGCCAGTCTGGAGCTATCAGAATGATCCTTGGACGGTCCCTCTTTGATCTTCAATAGCACCTTGTGCATCAAAGGAAGTGGTGGGAATGCATATGCTGCCAGGTTCTTCCAACTGAAAGATAGGGAGTCCACTTTCCAAGCTAGTGGGTGGTACGTCCTTGTGCAGAATTTCTTTAGCTGGTGATTCCGTGGGGACGCAAATAAGTCTATTTCTGGGAGTCCCCATTTTCTTGTAATGGCTTTGAAGATGTCCGGATGCAGCATCCATTCGTGGGCATCCGTGGTAGTCCTGCTTAATATGTCTGCTAGAATGTTTTCTTTTCCCGGTACAAAAATTGCCTGTAAGTGAATGTTGTAGCTCAGAGCCACATTCCATAGGTCCAGTGCCATCCGGCATAGAGGGTATGAATGTGTGTCTCCCTGTTTGTTGATGTACCACATCACTGTGGTGTTGTCTGTCCTTATCATCAACTGACCTTCTTGGAGGAATGGTCTGAATGTCTGGATTGCCAATTTTACTGCCAGCATTTCCTTTAGGTTTATGTGCAGGCGCAACTGATCTTGAGTCCATAAGCCTTGTATGCACTTGTCCAGCATGTGGGCCCCCCAACCGAGGTCTGAAGCGTCCGTCGTGATGGTTTGGCTTGGTTGAATGCTGTAGAAGGGCAATCCTGTGTTTGATTGGCAGGCCTGAGCCCACCATAGGAACTCTTGCTTTAGGCATGGGATTATTGGAATTTTGGTTTCTAGGCTGTGCTTGTGTTGAGACCATAAATTCTTTAGGTACCACTGTAGCTTTCTCATATGCAGTCAGGCATGAGGTACCAGTATTATGCAGGATGCCATGAAGCCCAGGGCTTGCAGTACTTTTCTTGCTGTAAGATGGTTCTGCTTTGTTAATGCCAAGAAGTAGAGAGGTAGTTGCTCTTGTTTTTCTACAGTTAGCAATGCCATTTGCTTTGATGTGTCCAGTTCTGCACCCAAAAAGGTTATTCTTTGGGATGGTATCAGTCTTGACTTTTTGATATTGACTGTATATCCCAGGGCTTGTAGTAGGTAAATGACTCTTTGTAAGTCTTCTGTTAGCTTGTTTATGCTGTCCGCTTGTATCAGGCAGTCGTCCAGGTAGGGGTAAATTTGTATTCCCTGAAGCCTGCAATGGGCAATTACTGATGCCAGGCATTTCGTGAACACTCTGGGCGCAGTAGATAAGCCAAAGGGCAATGCTGAGAATTGATAATGCTCTGATCCTGCAAGAAATCTGAGGTATCTTCTGCAATTTGGTCGAATGGAGACGTGCAGGTATGCCTCCTTGAGATCTAGAGTTACCAGCCAAGACTCCTTGCCCAGCATGGGAAGAAGCTGCTGTAGAGTCAGCATTTTGAATTCTGGAACAATGAGGAATGTGTTTAAAGCGGACAGGCCGAGAATAGGCCTCCATTTGCTCTCTTTTCTTGGTACCAGGAAGAGTCTGGAGTAAAATCCCTTTCCTTGTTCCACAGATGGTACCTTTTCCACAGCTCTCATCCTTAATAACTGAGATATTTGTTTTAGAGCTTCTGCCTTTTGAGTTGGTGGTAGGTTTGGCATTCCTCTCTTTCCTGGTAGAGTATGGAAATGAAACCTGTAACCTTGGTCTATAGTTTGCAAAATCCACTTGTCCCTTGTGATGTAATGCCAGTTCTTTGAAAATAAAGCTAGTTTTCCGCCTAAGGGTGCTTCTAGTTGTTCCCTGGTAGGCGGAGCCAGAGCCAAGTCACTGTGATTGTCCTGTTGCAGTGGTGGTGGCTGCGTCTGTGCCTCGCTGTTTGTTACCCTGCCACTGGCGTCCCCTGTAGGCACCCCTGGATTGGTTTCTGCCTCTTGATCGCCTATTCCTGCCTCTCTGTGCTTTAGAGGAGTCTGGAAAGGACCAATTTTTGGAGGGCCAGTTCCGGCTAAACCTTGGCGGTTGGACCTGCAAGAAATCTTTCACTGTTTGTACAGATTTTGCCTTCTCCTCCATCTTCTTCAGTACCTGCTGTGCAGGAGAACCAAATAAGTTGGCCTTGTCCATGGGTGCATCTAATAGCTTTGATTTGACATGGTCCGGTAAGGCCTGCTCTTTCAACCAGGCATGCCTTCTGATAACTGTGCCAGTCATGGCTGATCTAAAGGAAGCCTCCAGTGCATCATAGCCGCATTTTAAAGAATGGTTACTAACTTGCTGAATGTTATGTACCATTTCCTGAACATACTTCTTATCAAAAGGTTCATCAGAGGACAGTTTTTTAGTTAACTGGTCTAGCATAAATTCTTGATATTGAATCATGTGAAATTGACAGTTCAAGGCCCTGGCTGACAAAGTAGCAGAAGTGTAAACTTTTTTACCCCATCTCTCTAAGGACCTGGATTCCCTTTCAGAGGGGAGGGGGTTTTTAGCAGAGGTAGAAGCTACAGCCTTAGGTCCTTGGGAGATAGTCTCGGGATCTGCAAAAGGAGCCTTGTATAAATGGTGATGTGTGTCCGGGACCCTGTAGAACCTATCGGGCTTAGCAGGGGCCGGAGGTAAAGAATCAGGAGCAGTGCAAGCATCATTAAATGCATCATCTACAACAGAAAGGACTGGAGGTATAGCTAAAGGCCTGTGTTGTGGTAAATGCAAAAAAGTTCTAAGCCTTTTCCTGGAGTCTGAAAAATCTTGGCCCTGCCACTGAAATTGTTCCCTCATGGCATGCAAGGTTTCCCCAAAGGAAAATTCCTCAGGCGGAGAGGCAGAAGGGATGGACTCTTCAGCATCAGAGTCTTCGTAAGGGGAATAAGAAGCCTCTGGAGGGTCTGTATTGCCTGAATCATCAGAGGAATCATCTGTGGACACTGGCTCAGGGGGCTCTGCTCTAGGCCTCTTCTCTGGAGGTGGATGACAGGCCCTGTCTGGATGAGGTTGGGATTCCCGGATTAAAGAAATAAGATCCTCTGCCAAAGAAAGCATTTGGGAACTGGAACTGGGCCTGTGAGTAGGGGTCTTAACAGGCACAGTTTTTGTAGCTTTAGCTGCTTTAGCCCTGGCAAAGGCCTTAATGGACACGGCTGCAAGAGGCCTAGCAGCTCCACGTGGAGGAGTAGAAGTATCCAAGGGAATAGTGTCAGATAATTCCTGAGAAATCGTAACAGCAGATTGGATTTCAGAAGCCGATTCCACGAGGTTAGAAGAAGCCTCGGTAGAAGGCATGCTTTCGGCTGAAGGAAGAACCGCTTGCTCGGTTTCAGCCGAAACCGAGACACTCGCGGTTGGCTTAACCGTGGTTTCAGCCGAAACCGCGGACCGCGAGTGTCGGTCCTTTTCCTTGCGGTTTTTGGTTATTTGTGTAGTCGGAGGATCCGACGGCATATTATAAGCAAAATCAGAGCCGAAAAACTGCTCAGCAAATTCCGACTGACGTCTAAGCGTTCGTCGGTTAAAAGAAGCACAGGCTAGACAAGCTGCTACGTCGTGGTCTGGGCCTAAACAAGGTAAGCAGTAAGAGTGGAAATCTTTATGAGATATTTGTTTCCTACAAGTTAAACAGTTATTCACTTTTTCTGACATCGGCTGAGGCAAGAAAGAGTCCCCAACGGGGTACTTAGCTTTTTAGAAGTCTTCGAAGTTGTATTCGGTAGTAGTAATCTCTGGTTCTGACCGACCGGCACTTGCGAACAGCTTCTGCTTCGGGCGCCACGCGGCAAGAAAGACTGAGGAAAATGGCGTCGGCTGATGCCTTTATACCCGAATAACTGCAGCTATGATGTCGGGTGAAGTGCGACACCAGCCGAGGCCAGACCCAGACTTTGGAATCCGGCCGACCGAAGGGCTGCCTGACGACAGGACAACCCATTTGTAAGGACTGCAGATGCATCCTTGAAGGACATCAAGAGATGTTGGTAACTTTCTGATCGGTGCCATCCAGGAGAGGTTCCATCAGAGCAGAAAAGATTAGGACTTTATTTAATGCCAAACAAACCACAGGACCACAGGTTTATTCTGAATTTAAGTGGTATAAACAGCATTACCCCAAATTAAATATTTTGAAGGATCACAGTGCAGTCTGTCCTTCGTGCTTGCCTGAAGGTGTGCAGAAATGCTGTTTGGACTTCCAAAAATACTTACCACCCATATCTAAATAACTAGGGAGTCCAGAAGACACCTTTTTCAGGTAGGAGTCAGTCATTACTAGTCCAGGACACTTATATTTGGGATTAACCCAGTCTCAAGGATGTTCATCAAATTCATATCTATCTCTTGTAATAATCAGACAGGGGTTGCAAGGATTCAAATACTCCCGTACCTGGATGACTGCTGCCGGCTGTTTCATCCTACCAGAGGTTACCCTGTCTTTGGAGTGTGCATTCAAAACTCTTGTAGTCTTCAGGATTAACAAACTTAGTGAACTCCCATACAGAGCCCTATGAGCGGCTCACACTCAACAGTATTACTCAACACCAAAACCCACACCCTGCCTACCTCAGGACAGGGTTCAACCTTTTTAGTACAAGGTCTTCCATCCAGAGCCAGATCACAGTCAAAAGGGGGCCTAGGCAGGGTACTAGATCAGGGTTCTTCTATATGTATAGCATCACACTTCTCCATGTAGCCATTCCAGTGTCCATTAATTAGCTATTCCTCCCCCCAATTGCCACAAACACTGTTCAAACCTGTCAATGTACAAAATATTTCCTCCCTTACTTCTACAGTGACTACTGATATTTGGATTTAATTTAAAGTTTTTATTTCAAATTTTATAGCACAGACACTAATAGACATTTGCTCAACAAAACTATACAGACTTACAATGAAAACAGACTTAGCATTAAAAACTTTTTTGTCACAGAAACTCGCATTCGCTGAAATCCACACTCAAACAAAATGCATCTGGCCAGTGGCAGATAAAGTTCATCTTTGGGCTATTTTCAAACCATTGGCCCCTTGTACAGTTTTAGGACCATACAGACATGCACATGATCTTTGATTCACCTTCCTAATCATATTAAATTATATCCCTTGTGTAATACAGCATTTAGGAGTGTGCTTTAAATTTGTAGTTTTGAACATTATTCCAGTAAGCAATGAAACAGTATGCATGAACAAGTAATGACAAAGCTGCCCATTTTAGAACATTTTAACCATAAAAAGGCAGTATCAATCAATATGTACATTCTCTGCAGAAATAATACTCATTTGAATAATTCCACATTAAAGAGATCTTTAACTAATGTAGAGGTTGCTGCTAACTTTATATTTCAGTGCTTCATCTACAAAATCAGTGCCTGCTGCCCTTGAGGAATAAATTGCCTAGATTACATTTAAAAAAACTAAGCTGGCAATATTGCAAAAGGGAATGGATAATGGACAACAGGTTCATAGTTACTAGGCATCTTGTCCAAAGGAGGACAAACCCAAGACTGCAGCACCGCCATCCTTAAAGTATGACACCGTATCAGAAAATCCATCTACATGGTGTGGGAGTAGAACCCAAAGCCTTCTCCATCGAAAGCTTAAGCATGCTACCTGTTAAGCTACTAACACTGCTTTCAAATTAAATTACACAAAGAGTGATGACCATTTGTTAACCAAAACAGCTGCACACTGAAAACACACAAAGCAGGAGCAGCAATAAACTTCTTTTCCTCAAGCTCACGATTCCTTGAAAAATTCACTCTGTATAGTCTAGTAGGTGGTGCAGAGGATTCAGACTCTTACCTCCTGTAACTAATGTACAGGGTTTTGGCCTGAGTAATTAACTAACCTGCCATCCCTAACCAAGGCATTTTATATACATACATACACACACACACACACTTCTTACCTTAATTCTATGTCCAGAAGTAGTAAGAGCAGGCATTCAGGCAGCAGTAACGTTAGTTGCATTAGATTTAAATTCCACGCGAAAAAAGAAATTAACAGCAGGAGGTCTGTGCGTCGATGCACCAAGGAATGCACAGCCGCAGAGGGTGTTCTTGAAGAGTGAACACCCTTAAAAAAGAAATGTAATTTATTTATTTTTAAAATTAAACCATAAATGTTGTGGCAGCCCCCTGGCCAGCAAACCTTACAGTCTGGCTAGGTTGCCTAGTGGTGGATCTAGCTCTGCTTCCATCTCAAATTCTCAATCAACTCATACTCATCTAATTCTCTTCTTGACATTTTCCAGTACCAAAAGACTTCTGCAGTGAGCAGTACAAGTTCACTGGTCACAGTCATCAGATCATATGTCTGAAAAGGTCATGATTTTCAGAACTTGCAGGAGACATTTACAGTGGTGGATGCATCTGCCCAGTTTTGTATACAGCAGTACAATGTAAATTCCCATTCCAGAGGTGACAATTTCCATGGATGCTTCTGTCTTAGGGTCAGAGAAGCATCACAAAGAGCAGACAGTCCAAGGTAAGTGGAGCCCAGTACAGACCAGGCTTCACATTATTCTACTAGAAAGGACAACAGTACTACTTATCATTCCACCATTTCATGGATTTTTGCCCCAGTGTGTGATAGTCATCTGTTGCTACCATGTGGCAGTACTGACACATCAGCAAGTAAAAGGAAAAGTACAGTTGTGTACACTTACCATAAATGTAAATGTTAGAGTGTATTCACTGTTGCAGTCATTACATTTGGGTAATCTGCTGGCAGGTTGCCCTCAGTCGGCTTGAATAACAAATTCTTGGGTCCTGCGTCGATTGCTGTCCCTTCTTCCATGTCAGGTCGTCAGGGGTATAAAACATGCAGCCAACGCCATTTTAATCAGTTTTTCTTGCCCCAGATGTCAGGTGCCCCACAAATGGGGAGCAAAATATATATCTATATATGCATGTAATTTACACAAAAAATATATACCTCCAAATAAAAGCAAATAAAACAAAAAGGCTTTTAAGCATACTAACAGAAAGAAGAGGTATAAAAAGAGAAAAATAGGGGGCTGGCGGGTGGGTAACCAGGACTGTAACAGTGAATACACTCTAACATCTACATTTATGGTACATGTACACAACTGTACTATGTTCTTCGTGTTTCACTGTTGCAGTCATTACATTTGGGTAGAATCCCAAAGCTACGGTTGGGAGGATGGAATTTTACAGCATTAGGAGCAGCTATAAGGCCCTGCAGGACAGCAGTGGGAAAGCCTGCTCTGGATTTAGAGAAGAGATGTAAATGGTAATGCTTGGTGAATGTATGAACTGAGCTCCAGGTAGCAGCTTCTAGAATGTCTCTGGTAGGAACCCCTCTGAGAAAGGCTGCAGAAGTAGATGCAGCCCTGGTGGAATGTGATCTGATCCCCTTGGGGAAAGGTTTACCATGATGCATGTAGCAGAAACGAATACAATGGCTTATCCATTTTGAAATTGCCTGCTTTGAGATAGCCTTTTCCTCTGCCCCTGCAGCAAATGCCACCAGCAGTTGCTCAGATTTTCTTAGAGATTTTGTCCTGTTCAAGTAGAATCTTAGTTGTCTGTGTACATCCAATGAATGTAGAATCCGCTTCCCCTTGTTCTATGGATTTGGGAAAAAAGTTGGCAGATGAATGGTCTGATTAAGAACCACACTGGATACCACTTTAGGCCTAAAGGATGGACTGGTCCTGAGTGCTACTCTGTCCGGGTAGAAAATAATAAAAGGCTCCACTGCCATGAGAGCCTGTAGTTCTGAAATCCTTCTAGCTGAAGTGACTGTGAAAAGAAAAGCCGTCTTCCAAGAGAAAAATTTTATGTCCGCAGTAGCAGCTGGCTCAAAAGGAGGCAAAGTGAGTTTTTCCAACACAAAATTGAGGTCCCATGCAGGAGTTGGTGCTCTCCAGGGAGGTCATAAATTTTTGGCCCCTCTGAGATCCTGCTTTAGCAGGGGATGAGAAAAGAGGGGAAGCTCTGTGTTGTAACGAGCTGAAATGGCAGAGGCGTGGATTTTTATGGAAGAGAAAGATAGGCCCTTGTGAAGCATCTCAGTTAAATACTGCAGAATCTGAGGAATATTGGACATTTCTGTGCTTATTCTTTGTGCCTGATTCCAGGCACAGAATAATTTCCATTTATCAGCATAAAATTTTCTAGTACTAGGTCTTCTAGCCTCTAAATAGACATCCACAGGTTTACCGAGATGTAACTGGTGAAATTAGTTGATTATCCATGCTGCAGGATTCAGAGTTTGGAGCAGAGTGTGTAGAATTTGAAAGTTCTGCTAAGACAGTAGATAAGGTGTCTGAGGCAGGTACCACGGGGAAGGTGTGACATATTGCATAGGAGCAGGTATCAGTGTTGGCGAGGCCACTCTGGAGCAATCAATCATTTTTGGTTTTTCCTGTCTTTTAGTAATAACTTGGAGAGCAGAGGCAGAGGGGGAAAAGCACAGACTGAAGGATAGAGCATCCACTTTCCAAGCATTTTTGTGATAAGACTCTTGTGCAGAATTTGTCCGATAGTTTTGGGGTGAGGCAAAAAGATTTATGTCTGGGCTCCCCCATTTGCGTGTCAACATGCTGAAGATTTGCGGATACAGTTTCCATTCATGTGGGTACATAAGATTTCTGCTTAGTTCGTCTCCAGAGTATTTTGCTTTCCTGGTAGGAATTGAGCTTGTAGATGTATTTGGTAAGACAAGACTGTGTTCCACAAGACAATGGTTAGTCTGCAAAGGGGGTAAGAATGGCTACCCCCCTTCTTGTTTATGTACCACATGACTGTGGTGTTGTTCATCTTTATCAGTAGTTGTCCTAGATGAAGAAAGTCCTTGAAAGCTGTCAGAGCATTCTGTACAGCTAACATCTCTTTCTGGTTGATATGCAGGTGCATTTGAATTGGGCTCCATTCGCCCTGAATGCATCTTCCTACCAGATGCGCCCCCCCAAAGCATAGTCTGATGCATCTGTAGTCAGGGTTTGGTGGCAGGGGGTGGAATGAATGATGGTCCCTTGTTTTGGTGACAGGCCTCTGCCCACCATAGGAACTCTTGAGGTAGGCAAGTAATGATAGGAATAATAGTTTCCAGGCTGTGACAATGTTGACTCCATAAGCTTTTTAGGTACCATTGAAGTTTCCTCATATGCAGTCTTGCATGTGGAATTAGAAGAATGCAGAAAGCCATGAACCCCAAAGCCTGCAGAATTTAAAGTAAGTAATTTAAAGTAAGTCATCAATTGGATTCGTCTGGCGTGAGGTAAGTCATCTGGGCAGTTGTATTCAAGCTTGCACCCAGGAATGCAATTTTTTGAGAGGGTACCAATTGTGATTTATTTTCATTTATGGTGTACCCTAGGCAAGTTAGAAGCCTTTTTACAAATGCCAGATGCTGTAGAAGAGCGTTTGTTTTCTGCCTGAATTAGACAATCTTCCAGATAAGGATAAATTTGAATGTGTCTGCAAAATGCAATTACTGGTGCCAGGCACTTTGTGAAGACCCTGGGCGTGGTAGATAAGCCAAAGGGCAGTGCAGAGAATTAGTAATGCAAATAGCCTGCTTTGAAGCGGAGGTATCTTCTGCAAGATTCCCTGATTGGGATATGCAGGTAAGCCTGTTTTAAGTCTAGAGTTACCAACCAGGCATCCTTGCCTAGCATAGGCAGTAACTGTTGTAGAGTCAGCATCTTGAATTTTAGAATGTCCAAGAAAGTATTTAGAATGGATAAGTCCAGAATTGGACGCCATGATTTGTCTTTTCTGTGTACCAGGAAAAGTCTTGAATAAAAACCTTGTCCTTTTTCCTTTTCTGGTACTGGTTGAATAGCCCCCATATCCATGAGGGACATAACTTGTTTCTGGGCCACTGCCCACTGATTGGGAGGCAGATCCGGCCATCCGTTTGTAATTAGCAATGTGTGGAAATAAAATCTGTATCCCTGTCATACTATATTTAAAACCCACTTGCCCTGGGTAATTAGATGCCAACTTTGTGCATGAAGTGCTAGTTTTCCCCCAAAGGGGCTGCCAAAAGTTAAGTGCATGGAAATGGCAGAGGAAAGTCATTGAGACCGTTTACCGTTGGGGGGGGGGGGGGGACTTGCTACTTCCAGATTTGGAGGTGGAGGCATCCCATTGTTTTGTTTTGTAAGTTCCTTGTGACGGAAACATGGAGCCTTTGGAGTGTCTGGGTTTGACCCGAGCGGCTCTGGTGGGTACTGGAAAGGACCATTTCTTAGTAGGTCAGTGCCTACTGAACCTGGGTGGCTGCATTTGTACGAAATCTTTTACAATTTGCATAGATTTAGCTTTGTCTTCCATCTTTTTCAAAACTTCTTCTACCTTATTACCAAATAGACTGTCCTGTTGGAAAGGAGCATCCAACAATTTTGCTTTAACATGATCAGGCAGATTTTGCTCCTTGAGCCAAGCATGCCTTCATATCACAAATCCAGTTACAGCGGCCCTGCAAGAGGCCTCCAAGGAATCAAAACCACATTGCAATGTATGCTTTCCAACTTGTTCAGCTGAATGCTATAAATTCCTGTAACTCTATTTTCCACACAGTCAGAAATCAACATCATTTTCTGTTTAAGTAAGCCCATGACATGCTGCTGATATTTAAGCATATGAAATTGAAAGTTTAAAGCCCTGATTGCCAGGGTTGCAGACGTGTAAACCTTCTTACCCCCATCTGGAGTCTCTATTAGGAGGGGGAGGATTTTTAGCAGTAGAAGCCTTAACCCCCTTGGGACCCTGAGAAATTGTTTCAAGGTCAACAGTAGGGTTTTTAAAAAGAAATTTGTGGGAGTCAGGAACCTTATAATATTGGTCTGGCTTACTAGGAGCTGGAGGCAAAGAATCAGGAGTCATGCTGGATTCTGAGAAATCATCAACAATGCCTAGAACAGGAGGTATAGCCAAAGGCCTATGCTGAGGAAGGAGGAAATCCCTAAGCCTCTTTTTGGATTCTGAAAAATCCTGACTCTCTCAATGAAAATGTTCCCTTAAGGTATGCAAAGTTTCTCCAAAAGAAAAATCCTCAGGAGGAGAAGCAGAAGGGATGGATTCTTCTGCATCAGAGTCCTCATAAGGTGGAATAGAAAATTCCTGATCAGAAGTGGAATCTGAAGAAATGGAAACCTGATCTGAAGATTCATAATCAGTGCCTTGCCTAGGCCTCTTAGCAGGAGGGGGTTAGGAACCCCTGATCAAGGTAATTAAATCCTCAGCCATTTTGATCATTTGTTTTTTAGGCATAGGGACCTGAACACGTGGCCCATGCGTCTTTTTTAACACACAGAGGTTGGTTTTGGCCTTGTTTTTGATGATGGCACCAGTTTAATATACAAATCTTTAGGCCTGAAAACACCCTCAGAAGCCGGTGCCTGCTCAGTGGCACTGGACCCATCTAAGGGAGAGACATCCACGGGTTCAATACTTGAAGTGCCTCGCGGCATACCGGACTCCGAATGGGTCTCAGTAGAGGCTTGCAAATCAAAAGTAGTGGGTATCAAGGGCTGCGAAAGCACCTCACTGAGTACTGGCAACTGGCTTAGGAGAAGCTTCGTCATCGGTTTTGAACCTCAACGGTCTGTCTTTTTATTTGCGTTTTTTGTGAATTCCGGTAGTCGGATTGCCAACCGATGACATTTCTGGATAGTTACATTTTGAGCCAAAATATTTAGATGCAAAAATATACTGACGCTTAAAAATGCGTTGGTTAAATTTAGCACAAAACCGACAGCAAGGCATGTTACGGTCAGGGCCTAGGCAATGAATACAGTACAAATGAAAATTCTTATGAGGTATTTGCTTCCCACAAGTAGTGTAATTAACTTTTACTGACATTGGTAAGGAGCAAGAAAAAGTTTCCCCACCGGGGTACTTAGCTTTAGGTTGAAGACTTTGGTTCTGAAACTCAGTCGGCCGACCGGTACTTGTGCACTGCTTCTGCTTCAGGCACCGCGCGGCAAGAAAGACAGATTAAAATGGCGTCGGCTGCTGGAAGAAGGGACAGCAACTGACACAGGACCCAAGACTTTGTTATTCAGGCCGATTGAGAGCAACCTGCAAGCAGATTACCCAAATGTAATGACTGCAACAGTGAAACATGAACATCTTGCTGTTCCCCCTTGTGTTGACAAACTAAGTACTGGGGAATAGGCAATGTTATTCACTCATTCTTATAACCATTAATATTGTAAGTGAAGCAAACTCACTTAAAGACAGGGTCAAACACTGTCTGTCGATACCTCATAAGTGCTATCGCAAGCCCTCCGTGGACTGAAGCCTTTTCCATAATTAGGGTGAGCCCTGCTGCATCATCTCTGCCTCTCCAACCAGTCCAAAGTGCAGCAGCTTCTGTTCCACCATACCTCAACAAAGTTAATGTCCTGGGGATAGAGTTTTTCCTCAACAGCTCCATGGACTCGTGCTCCTGCCCTGCATTTATCTAATGATGAGATTCAATTAGAAAGCTAAAACACACAAGTTCAAAGTCATTTTCATAGCCCCATTATGACCTCAACAAGTATGGCTCTCCTGCTGATGCCTCACCTGTTGGTGGGTAAAAAAAAAAACACTCCAACTTCATCTACTCAGGACCTCTCTCCCATTATTTGGCCAAGTCTCATCCAGATCTCCACTTCCCAAAAGCCTACAACTTTGCAGACCTACAAGAGTTAAGTCAGAATGCTTTTCTTTGTGAGCTCTGTTCGGAGGGGAGGATTCATTTACAGCTCCAATTCTTTATTTGTGATTCTGAACTCATTTTTTTTTACAAAGTTCCCTTTGAAACTACTTCAAAATTTTATTAGGGAGCAAACTCCTTACCTCTAGAGTTCTTGAAAGTTTTCAAAGCTTTTTGAAAGATACATTTTTCCTTATGCCATTGTTAAGACCCAGTTTTCGTATGGCATCTTTACTTACTTTGTACTGGAGGAGCTGAATATTCCTCTCTAAACATTTAGCTTCAGCTGAACTGAAGGACTCATTTTCCTAGACTCCATTACCACAGCAAGAAGAATGTCCAAGTTGTAGATCCTTTAAGTGGACCTAGTTTGATTTTCTGTAATGATACAGTATTTTATGTACTGATTTATCCTTTCTGTATTTGGTAGCAACTGAATTCACCATCAGTCAAGCAGTTCATCTTCCAGTTGTCTAACCTAATTGCTTCAACCAAGGAAAATACTCTCCTTCACCACATGGATGTACACAGACAACTGAGATTCTACACTGGCACAGCCAGACTGGTATAGAGGGATTCACAACTTTATTTCATTAATTTTCATGCAAAAAGCACACGTCTAAGGTGTCTGAAGTAAGTTTAGCTAAATGGCTTGCAGTCTACATTCAGTTTTGCTAAAAGATGTACCAAGTATGCCTCTTCTACTGGTACTACAGGCAAGCTCTTACACAGTAGTTTTCACATCACAGGTTCACAAACAGTTAATTAGGCATTCAGCCCATAAGACCAGTCAAAATTCTCCACTGACCCAAAGGACTATCTGGTTAAGTGACTTACTCAGGGTCACATAGTAGGCAAGTGAAGGCTGAATGAATCTAATCTTGTACTGCAGGAAACAGCTTATTGACAGTTCATGGCCATAGTCCTCTGTGCTAACTGCCAGACCTCTGAGCCTTTTCTGCAATGCAAACTTGGATGATACTTATCCAGCAGACACCTGGTCTTTTATAAACATGTGCAGGCTGGATATGATAACCTGGGTTAAGGTTCTTCTTTGGAGCCATAGTAAAGACTGTATGCTCTCGTAAGGGAGAGCACCCAGGAGGAATAATTTGGGAGTCTGACCTGCTGTTCTTTGGGGCTGGATTTCCATTTATCATATAAAAACGTTTTGTACTTACTATGACGACAGTCTGGAAGACTAGGTCCATCCTCCATACTGTACTCTCTATCTTCACCACTTCCCTTCTAACTTGGTCTAGGAGCTTAAAGCCAGTTTTAGGGTCTGCATTGTGCAGCATTTTATTTTTATTATTACTTTATTTAACATTTGTTTAACGAAAAAGTCCGACTTGGAACTAAGCCATTTTTCAGCGGAGGCCCGGGGAGAAATGCTCCAGTTGCATGTCTTTGAATTGTGGGAGGAAACCAGAGCACCTGGAGGAAACTCACACGAACGCAGGGAGGACATGCAGACTCCACACAGAAGGTACCCCAGCCGAGAATTGAATCGGAGAACCTCTTGCTGTGAGGTGACAATGCTACCACTGCACAGTGCAGTATAACAGTCTGCAGAGAAATGTGAATGCTGGATGTTATGTGACAGGGAAAGGGAACAATGCAGCCTGGGAAAGATTTGTGCACAAAACTGTCCAGTGCCTACTGACATAAGTCCTGCTTGTATGAAGGATGGCCTTGATGGATGAAAGCTTTAAAAAAACAATATCAAGGTGCATTTACTGTTTTCCAGCCTGACTCAAACTCTTTTGCCTTCTGGTCAGGCAGCAACTTATTTTGCTCAAATCTACTGCAATACACAGAAAATACATACTGGAGTTGTACGTCCCTCAAGAGATAAGCCAAGGAGGAGAGCTAGAACTATTTCCTGAGCAATCAAACATATAAAGTCTCTTAAATACTTGTGGAAAAGAAAAGTACAGTTGTCTACCTACCAGAAATGTAGCTGTTCGAGTGTATTCACTGTTGCAGTTCATTACACTTGGGTTATCCTTCTGGCAGGCTACCCGCAGTTGGCCAGAGTTCCAAAGTCTAGGTCTGGCGTCGGTTGCTGTCGTCTCTTCTTTTTCTGAAAGCTTTTGTTTTGTCCAAGTAGAATTGTAGCGGTCTGTGTATGTCCAAAGTGTGCAGAAGTCTCTCCCCTTTATTCTGGTGATTTGGATAGAAAGTTGGCAAATGAATGGTTTGGTTAAGAGCCACACTGGAAACCACCTTTGGCATGCATGTCGGGTTTGTCCTTAGAGAGACCTTGTCCTGGTGAAAAATGATGAAAGGTTCCACTGCCATTAATGCCTGTAACTCCGAGACTCTTCTTGCCGAAGTTATTGCTAGGAGCAGAGCAGTTTTCAATGATAAGAATTTTATATCAGCTGTGCTGGCTGGCTAAAAAGGAGGCAGTGTGAGCTTTTGTAAAACGAAATTGAGGTCCTGAGTAGGTATTGGTGCTCTCCTTGGGGGTCTTATGTTTTTTGCCCCTCTGAGGTACTGCCTTAGTAGTGGATGTGAAAAAATAGGAGGTTCCGTATTGTAATGAGCTGAAATGGCAGAGGCATGGATCTTAACAGATGAGGACGACAGGCCTTTGTCCAGCATCTCAGTTAGGTATTGTAAAATATGAGGTATATTTGGAACAAGTGGTTCGAGTCCTTGTGCCTGGTTCCAAGCACAGAATCTCTTCCATTTTTCTGCATAAGGAGATTTCCTAGTGCTGGGTCTCCTGGCTTCTAAAATGACATCCATAACAGCTTTAGAGAGAGGTGTGGTCTGAGTGGCTATATTATCTGCCATGCAGCCAGATTTCAGGTTCCGAGTTAACTGTGCAGAATCTGATTGTTTTGTTGAGTCAGAAGATGAGGAATTTGAGGTAACGGCCAGGCTGGGCCATGAGACAAGCTCTTTAGGATTGGGTACCAGTGCTGGCGTGGCCAGTCTGGGGCAATCAGGATCATTTTTGGCCTCTCTTGTCTGACTTTTAGGAGCACCTTGGTAAGAAGAGGCAGCGGAGGGAAGGCATAAACTTGTCAGAGTTTTTCAGTTGAATGATAGAGCATCCACTTTCCATGCTTGTGAGTGATAAGTTCTTGTGCAGAATTTCCGTAGTTGGCAGTTGTGAGGGGAGGCAAAAAGATCTATGTCTGGGCATCCCCATTTTCTTATCATGCTGAAGGAGGATCCATGAGATTTCTGCTTAATTCGTCTGCCAGTGTATTTTCGTTCCTAGCAGGAATTGTGCCTGCAGATGTACTTGATAGGTCAGTGCTGTGTTCCACAAAGTCATGGCTTGCCTGCAGAGGGGGTAGGAATGCGTGCCCCCTTGCTTGTTTATGTACCACATAACTGTGGTGTTGTCCGTCTTTAGTAATAGTTTAGTAATAGTTGTCCTGGATATAGTAGGTCCTTGAAAGCTGTCAGGGTATTCTATATTGCTAGCATCTCTTTTTGATTGATGTGAAGATGCATTTGTTCCTTGGGCCACGTGCCCTGAATACATTTTCCTGCCATGTGCCCCCCAGGCATAATCTGATGCATCCATTGTTACTGTCTGCCTGGCTGTGGGTAAGGTGAAAGGCTGTCCCTTGTTGTGGTGACGGGCCTGGGACCACCATCGAAACTCCTGTTGTAGGCAGGGAATTAAAGTAATTGTTGTTTCCAGGCTGTGGCAATGTTAAGTCCAAACACTTTTTAGATACCATTGTAGTTTCCTCATATGCATATGGAATTAGTAGAATGCAGGATGCCATGAAGCCCAGGGCCTGCAGAATTTTTCTTGCAGGGAGCTGTCTCTTTATTGCTATCATTTGAAAGTAATGAATCAGTTGACTTTGCTTGTCTGGCGTGAGATAAGCCATTTGGGTAGTTGTATTTAAGCTTGCACCCAGGAATATTATCTCTTGAGAGGGCACTAGTTTTGATTTCTTTTTGTTTATTGTGTACCCTAGGCAAATTAGCAATCTTTTTACAAACGTCAGATGTTTTAGAAGAATGTCCTTGCTCTCTGCTTGAATAAGGCAGTCGTCCAAGTAGGGATATATTTGAATTCTTCTGTCTGAAAAATGCAATTACTGGTGCCAGGCATTTTGTGAAGACCCTGGGCACAGTAGATAAGCCAAAGGGCAGTGCAGAGAATTGGTAATGCATTGAGCCAGCTATGAAACTGAGGTATCTTCTGCAATATTGTCTGATTGGGACATGCAGGTATGCCTCCTTGAGGTCCAAAGTAACTAGCCAAGCCTCCTTGCCCAGCATGGGTAGAAGCTGCTGCAGTGTTAACATTTTGAATTTTGGAAAATCCAGGAAAGTATTTAGGATTGACAGGTCCAGTATTGGTCTCCAGGCTTTGTCCTTTCTGGGTACTAGGAAAAGTCTTGAGTAAAATCCTTGTCCCTGTTCTTGCTGTGGTACTCTTTGAAAAGCTCCCATGTCCATGAGAGCAGCAATTTATTTTTGTGCCTCTGCCCATTGGGTTTGTGGCAGGTCCGGCATGCCTTTTGATTTTGGAAGGGTGTGAAAGTGGAACCTGTAACCCTGAGAAACAATATTCAGCATTCATTTGTCCTGGGTGATTATGTGCCAATTTTGTGAGAAGTGTGCTAGCTTTCCCCCTAGGGGTGCGCCAAAAGGTAAGGGCTTGGCATTTGTAGAGGGAAATCATTGGGACGGTTTCATATAAGGTTGTGATTTGTCTTCTCCTCCTTTGGGGACCTGAAGCACCCCATTGTTTAGGTCTGTAGGAGGCTTGGGGCTGAGATCTGCCTCTTGGGCGTCTGTATCTGCCTCTTTGTGGCCTGTCTGACACCGGAAAGGACCAATTTTTTGAAGGCCAGTTTCTGCTAAACCTAGGTGGTTGAACCTGTAAGAAATCCTTTACTGTCTGCATTGATTTTGCTTTATCTTCGATTTTCTTTAACACCTCTTCTGCCTTAACACCAAACAAAGTACTGTGCTGTAGTGGAGCATCTGATAATTTTACTTTAACATGTTCAGGTAAACAATGTTCTTTCAGGTAAACATTGTTCTTTCAACCAAGCATGCCTTCGAATGACAGAGCCTGTAACTGCGGCTCTACAAGAAGCCTCTAATGAATCAAAATCATATTGCAGAGTATGCTTTCCCACTTGTTCAGCTGCACGCAATAAATCCTGCATTTCCTTACTGTCAGGATTTTCTGAGTTTGTAAGCATTTTCTGTTTTAAGAAAGACATGAGGTACTGCTGATATTTAGGCATGTGAAACTGGCAGTTTAAAGCCCTTACAGCTAAAGTAGTAGAAGTGTAAACTTTCTTCTCCCATCTATCCAGAGCTCTAGAATCCCTATCACAGGGGACAGGATTTTTAGCAGTGGAAGCCTTAACCCCCTTTGGGACCCTGAGAAATTGTTTCTGGGTCAGCAGCAGGGTTTTTATAAAGAAATTTATGAGAGTCAGGGACCCTGTAGTACCTGTCTGGTTTGACTGGTGCAGGGGGTAAAGAATCAGGAGACAGACTGGATTCAGAGAAAACATCAACAACAATATCAAGCACAGGGGGATAGCCAGGGGCCTGTGCTGAAGCAATAAAAGAAAGTATCCGAGCCTTTTCTTGGATTCTGAATAATTCTGGCTCTCCCAATGGAAATGCTCCCTCATGATGTGCAGGGTTTCGACAAAACAATAATCCTCAGGTGGAGAGGCTGAAGGTATAGATTCTTCTGCATCAGAGTCCTCATAAGGAGGGAGAGAATATCCCTGATCTGAAGAGGAATCAGAGGAAATAGAAATCTGGTCAGAGGAATCATTGTCAGTGTCTTGCCTAGGCCTTTTATCAGGAGGGGGATGGGAACCCCTGATCAAGGTAATTAAGTCTTTGGCCATTTTAAGCATCTGTTTCTTTGGCATGGATGATTGTCCAGGAGAATGCTGTACTTGTTTCTTTGTCTTTAATGGTGTTTTTGACTTTGCCTTGGCTGCTGCAGAGGGCTTAATAGCAAGCTGTGAAGGTCTGAAAACACCGTCAGAAGCCGATGCCTGCTCAGCGGCTCCAGACCCATCTGAAGGAATAGTTTCCGCAGACCCAATACCTTGAGTTTCCAGAGGCCTAAGTGTCTCCACGTGGGAGTCGGATACGGCCTGTGGCTCTGAGGAGGTGGGTGTTAGGGGCTGCGAAAGTGCCTCACTGAGAACCGGCGACTGGCCTAGAAGAGGCTTCGTCGTCGGTTTTAGACCTCGGATGCCTGTCCTTTTCTCTGCGTTTTTTATGAATTCCGGTCGTTGGTTGTTCCAATGGCATAGTGTAGTTAAATCTTCGGCCAAAGTAATGCAAAGCAAAATCAAACAGACGCTTAATAGTGCGTTTGTTGAATCTAGTGAAAAACCGACAGCTAGTAACATCGTGGTCAGGGCCTAGGCAAGGAATACAGTAACAGTTAAAGTCCTTATGAGGTGTTTGCTTCCCACAAGAAATACAATTATTAACTTTTACTGACATCGGTCGGAAGTAAGAAAAAGTTTCCCCAACAGGGTACTTAGCTTTATTGAAGACTTCGGTTCTGAAACTCGATTTCAAAAATCTCAGGAGCCGGCTGAACGGCACTTGCGAACTGCTTTTGCTTCGGGCACCGCGCGGCAAGAAAGAGTAGAGAAAATGGCGTCGGTTGCATCTTTTATACCCCTGGCACACTGACATCAGGGAAGAGGCGACAGCAACCGACGCCGGACCTAGACTTTGGAACTCTGGCCGACTGCGGGTAGCCTGCCAGCAACAGTGAAACACGATAAACATCCTTATTTTGTACTTTATGGTTTATCTTACGTATGTTAATAACCATTAATACCTCATGTAAAAGCTACATTCTTTAGAGGAGGTATTCAGGAGGCTGTAGCTTCACACCAACTGCAGAGAGAAGTTTGCCTATTTCTTCTATGTTCTAAAGATGTATCTTCAAAATTTAGGGCCAAAGAGATCAGGACCCAGAAAAGGAGAAATATTTAAGATCAACTCTGTGTCCTCAGGAAACCTGTTGGTCTAAACCAGGTGTAATAGCACAAAGCTATGACCAAAGCTCTGATTAAGCTGTCAGCAGTTATATTCCACTCTCACCATAAGATTCAATATAGAGCTTACACTTGCTGACTCTGTTAACAGCTTCTGTTTATGAGGTAAATCAGGCAAATTGCTCCACCAACTGGTGCATCTCTCCCACCAGTCTCACTGGAAGTCAGTCATACGGCATAAACAGTTCACAGTTTTCACTGTGAGAAAGAAGAGGACAAACACTTCCTAAGGTGGCCCCCTACCACTACATCTCTAATTAAGGAACTCCACCATCAGCATTTGAGGAGTTGAAGCCTTTTTAAAGGTTTTCTGTGAGGAGTATCTTGCTAAGAAGTTTGACCAGAAAAATCTTTTGAGGCCAGAGAATCTCATCAGTTTCCCATGTCATACTGCAGGCCACATTCAGCATGTCTGCCAATGAAAGAACAACCCAACAAAACTGCTAGCTGGACTGAAAACCATCTGTAGTGTCGGTGTGTGAAGATGGGGTCTGTGACCCAAACTTCCCCCTGCTACATCTCCAAGACCTCAGCAAATTTGAGTTTGTTGCAGAATGACTGGAAATCTGCAGTTTTATCATCGCCTACTGTTAGAGACTCAGCAGGAGAGTTTGTCTCTTCTCTTACACGTGGACTTCTAGATTAAGATAAACATATAGGAGATGACATCATGGAGAAAAACTACAAACTACCTTGGGTCCCCCTGCTTTATAACTAATCCAACAGCTAAGGAATCCTGATGAGGCAGATTTGCTTGCTGCAGTGATCCTGACACTAGAATGCAAATAGGTGTTACAAGTAGTCACTGCATGGCTGCTTGCAAGCTTGGTACTATAGCCGAGGGTTACTGAATAAACACTGACTGCTGTAGGGCCAAACCCAACAGCATTAATACTGACACCAACAAAAAACTGATACCAACAGCAGCACTGATGCCCCAAACATGAGGGCCACGAAATTTATTGACACCTGTTTTGAATAAGTCAGCCTTTGACACTGGCTGCACACTCAACAGTGGAGCAATCAACACCAATGGCTGTGTCACCAAGTTTATCACAGAATGCGTCAATAAGCCTTATACCATAGACACCAATGCCTTGTGGGATGGTTTCAGCAGTCTCTGGAGAGACGCTGAAAATATGGGTGCTGGATCAGGATAATTTGGAAGGCCAGTTCATTGGGAAAAGCAATACGAGATCTACGAGATCCTAGTCTGTTACAGAAGCAGATAGCAAAGGGACTGAAGATAGTTTCTTCTGGGGTCTAAGAAAGGTGTCCACAAACTTGTTATATCATATTCCAGAAAATACACTACTGAAGTTCTCTTAGATGCTGGTATAGGGCATAAAATCTGAATTGCTCATCAGCTAGACAGGTTAAACACAGATTTAGAAAGTTGCACAACAGACTTACCTTCAACAACTTGTAAAAATGATTTTTGGCACCACATCACCTACTTTCTTTTTTTTTTAATTTCTCCAAGTCGTTTGGGTTTCTAATACCATGATGGGAATGGACCCCATTCCCAAGTCAAAGTAACATTAAAATTCATGAAACTAGCATTGTTTCAATCTTTGACGTTAGCCAGAAGTGCTCTTTGCAGTACCCACAATGTGTTCAGTAATGACTCCTGCAACTCGTATGAAGTTACATATATCGGTAACGTATCCAAGTACGATTGTAAATTAATTTTTATAAGACCCATTGCTTTTATTATTGGAACTGTCTGGGTACCCTTCTTCCACATTGCCTGCATTTCTGCCTGCAAATCCTGGCATTTTATGACCGTCTCTCTGTATGTACGAAACTGACGTCACTGGGTGTAGCAACTTCAATGATCAATGTTATTTTTGTCTTTTTATGGACTACTATATCTGTTTTTCTCGCATCTATTTTTTGAACTATTAGTATGGGGTGATCCCATGTGATATAAACTTAATTTTTTATAATGCTTTCTGGCTCATGTTTCCAGTGTTTTCCATCTACTTCAATATTGCAATGTTTGTACAATCCCAATGCAACAGTCTTGACACATTATGCCTTTCAGTGTACAGCCCTTCTGCCATTCATTTATCACACACACACCAAAAATATACAACCATTAGTATATCACAACAAACAATAAGATGTGAAACTTGTTTCTAATTATGTTTTACAAAACCTACATAGCCACTGCCTTGTGTCACTGTGCATTTTCCATATTTCTTCCCTTCTCATCTGCTGCTTCACCTTATGTTTTCTTTTGCTTTTTGGCACATTCAGTTGCTACCAGACTAATTCTGGTTTGATTTCTTTCCTGCTTTACATGGGTATACTTTTGCTAAACTAAGCAAGGAAGTCATCTTGGACTTATTCTCATGCTTCAAAACTTTAACTACATTTGGGTCTTGTGAGGTCAGCAGATTATGTATGTAATCAATTTTGAAGAGACCCATACCTCCTTCAGAACAGGGGCTGTACAAGTCTCGGTATACATGGATTTATATAAACCATTTGATAAGCATGAAACACTCTCCTTGTTTTCCTGTCCAGTGCCTTTTGGGGTAAGCCAATCACTCCAAAACTGTAACTGGGCAGGAAGAGCAAACTGATTTATAGCTTGGACTATGATCCTAGATGTCAACCCTGTTTTCAGTATTAATTTTAGTCTTCTAAAATATTCCATACTAAGTTTTACTGGCATTTGTTCATGCTTTATTGTTGATCCTTCATCAATTCCAAAATATTTATGCACTCCCTCTTGCTCAAGTTTTTATAAATCACATTCCTGTCCCACACTGATGCTTTCTTGATGATGCAGCTTTCCTGGTTTAAAGGTTGCTTTTGCACACTTATCAAAACCAAATTACATTCTTGTATCCTTTGAAGAAGTTTCAACCACTTGCAGTTGTGCTTTCAGTTCCACATCTGATGAACTATACTGTTCTAAATCATCCACCAAAAGAAGATAAGTCTTGATACTTTGTTGTTTTCTGGGAGCCAAAATATAGCCATGACCTAATCTCTTAAGTAGATAGCGTAATGGGTTAAGGGCAAGACAAAAGAGCAGCAGTGACAGAGTCACCCTGAAAAATCCCCCTTTGAATTTTTTTCCCTGGAATAATAATTTGTACTTTATCATGGCTTAACTGCAAAGTGGTTTGCTACTCTGTAATATAATCGATCAGTGTAGGGTGTATCTTTTACATTTTTAAGCACTCTTATCCATGAATGTGGGATACTGTCAAATGCTTTTTGTAGTCTATCCATACCATACTTAGACTCTTCCCCCTTTTACAATTCATTATGACTATTTAACAAATGTCCCTTTGTTCAATATGACTTTCTAGACTCTTCCCCCTTTTACAATTCATTATGACTATTTAACAAATGTCCCTTTGTTCAATATGACTTTCTTTTATTGCCCTTTTGTTCAATTGCCACAATTGAGTTTCATTCCGACTATAAACTTTGTCAGCATCAATTCCAGTGTATGGTTTATACGTCGTAAGTCAAGCTATTAGTCTAAAGTTTACTCTTAAGTAGGAGCATTGCTTTTCCTGTTAACTAGGTTGGCATCTGTTCGGGATGCGCATACAAATAGTTCTTACTCATGGCTAAATCTTTATGTAAGATGTTAATACTTTGAGACAGAAGTTAAGTACTGCACCTCGGCCTGGGATTTTCCAGTGAGAAGCTTTTCTTAACTTCGTTTCAGTCTCTGCCCGTTACATCAACCCATTTCATATCCTGTATATTTGAACTTATTCTTTCTTTAACTTCTTCTATCCATTTACCATCTTTGTTATTTCTCCAAAATGTATCTATTTCTTTTTTTTTGGTGGTGGTGTTTTAATTCATTTTACCTTGTTTCCCAATTCTCTATAAAACTTGTTGGGGTCATCAATAAAATTTATTATTTTTACTTTTCTTTTATATTAATCTGCACATCTTCTAAGTTTTTCTGCCTATGCTATTTTTAGTTTATTATTTGTGATTGTGCACAATATAGTCTGTTCTGTTACTGCACATTGCCTTTATCAGGTCTATCGTTCTGAGTATTTTTGTTGAACTGTTCCCTCTTCTATACTCTTCTGACAGTGACACCATACTTCCATGATGGCATTTGATTTCTCCCCTTCCTTTCCCTTACTGCCCTGTGTTTTTGTGGTAAGACTTAATTCAGATGCACAGTAATATATCCTACTTACTTCTGTTATATAGCATGACTCTCTATGAACAGTCCTATTTACAGTGTTCATCTGTTTTATCAAACTTCTACCTTTTTTAGATTTTATTGACTTTCTGCAGTCTATTTCTTTCAATCTTAATATGTCTTGTCCATCTCTAGTTAAATAAGCAACTCTTCTCTTTTGTCTAAATGGAGGGCACATTCTCTGTTCTCCATTTCCTGTGGGCATTCCATAGAAAGTTCCAAAGCATCTTCTTGTGCCATATTCTCCTTAGTTTCATCCTATGTCATCCATTGCTCTGTCATATGGGAACTCATTGATCTATCATTCCACAACACTGACTGTGTCAGAGTTGCCACAGTTTACTGTTCTGCTGCTTGACCTCGGTCCTGGAAAGAAAGATCTAACTTTGTTTTGTCTGTGAAAATGAGCAAGATGGGAAAAGCTGAAAACAGTCAGCCTGCAGATGCCTAAAAATAGATATTACTCTCTGTTGCAGTGGCTTATTAAGTGTGCCCACCTTTTCTACTGGTTGGAAAAAGCCTTAATTGCTTCCTTAATAAACAATTCCATAGCAAAGACAGCTCAAATCTTTTTAGACGTTCTCCACAGACAGCAGCAAAGCTCTTGTGCTGTCAGGGGAAACAGGTTAAAGTTTTAGGCCAGTCCATGCTGGATGTTATAACCCTTAAAGCAGAAGAACAGGCCAGATCATCTAGGAGGAGATGGAAATACTGGGCTCGGTATCCCTGTACAAGACAATGGACTGTGGATCTTTTGATGCCTCATAGAAAACCTAGAGGAATGGAAATCTCACTTCCACAATTACCTACAGGCACAGTCTTACATATATACATACATGCAACACATACAAAGGTGAGCAAATGACTGTTCTGAACTTTACTTCAGGAAATGCGGAACTCGTGTGACAAAGTACCTGCAAAAAGCATGATGGGAGGGAGGAGGGAGACCCTTAGTGCTGGCTCCAGGGTTACTCCTTAAGGATGTGATCTTGCAACAGCAAATCAAGCTCCTAACAGACAAACATTTGCTTGACATATAGGCTCTTGAGCTGAAAGTTGAAGTTTGGGACAACTACCTGGTCCATCATAATCAAAACTAGCAGAATTGGGCCTGTCGGGTGCTGGAGGACTGGACATCTGGCCAAGAGTTCTAAAGATCCATAACTGTTTGACTCAAAGGGCTATTCCCACTTATCAGGCTGGTCATCTGAAGACACTTACTGATCAACCAGAGTTGAACAGCACCTGCACGCAAAAACACATCTTTGAAAGGTGGACGTTAGGAGTATACCTCCTCCATTCTCCTTTTGTTCTGCTGAAATGAAGAAAAAGTGAGATCAAGCTTCCATCATAAGCTTAACACCTTTAGAAATCTTAAGGATACTGCAGAAAATGGACTTGCCACCAGGAGGACTACGTCCAAATTTCTCTGTCAATGTGACGACGCTCTGAACCATGCCTAGGGCTGCAAGGTAGTTGCTCTTGTCAGTCATCACATGAAATCTTGACAGTTATGTTTTTGGCTGCATAGCAGACCGAAACTTTTCTGCACTGTCAACTAGTGGTAGGGTTAAACAGCTGGCATTTGCAACAGTATGATGCTGCAGCCCTCTGAGACAATACAGGTAATACTAGCATATGTTCTGGTTGGTTTGACAGCCAAATTGATACCAGTAGGCTTGTCAAGTCAGGTAGACACAGAACTTTACTAATAGCAGCTAGGATCAAAATCCATACGGTTTGAATAGCAAAAGACGACCTAGCAGGCACAGAGGATACATGTTGCTTATGCAACTTGCATGTGACATTACAGCATTTACTGGTATACGTAGGATCCTTGATGAAAATTGCCAAATTCTTACAGGTGGCAGAATGAACCCAGCTGAGGACCTTTAGCGATGGTCCTTGATGTCAGGTCTTGATATATTTCCAAAGTTTAACAACCTTACTCTATACGTATAATGAAGTCAATGGTATCACTAAATAAAAAGAAAAACAGTTTATAGAAACTTCTGTGTCCATATGGCTCCCTTTTGACAGCAATACAAATGGGCCAGTTTAAGACTCCTTCCATGCCAAGTACTAGTTTACTGTTTATGAAGGGAACATTTACTACATTAATGGGGGAGTTATACATTTAAGAAGACTACTGACAGGATGTGGTCATTATACGTTGGTACATTCATGCTGTCTTGCAAGAAAGTATGCTTTGCTCTACTTACGGTGTTTCCAACATAACTTTGCACACACTGGCCATCGTACTTAAGCAGTCTGTGGTATTTTCTATTGGTAAATTCTTATTCTGTAAAGCAAAAGGGAGAGGACTTAGCATATCAGTAATCTAAGATGCTAAGGAGAAAAATAAATCACAGTAAAAGTCATGGTGTAATCACAGTAAAAGTCAACAACAAAAGTCTATGGTGTATCAAACTCAAAGGTAACAAACAACACCATATGTGAAGTACAAAAACACTGACAGCCAAACTTGCATATACTTTTTTTTCTTCCTGTGAAAGACAACTGTAGTATCAGCTGTTGCCCAGTGCTCAATCCCCAGTCTCTCAGACCATTTCAGACCGAAGATGCACCAGCCTTCAGACAGGGGTAGAATGGGTTAACTTTCCTGAGCAGGTAGAAGGTGAAGAGAAGAAATGAAAACATTGTGGCTGCATCACACATGCTACCAAAAGACTTCATGTTAAGCCCTAAACCTCCCCTTTAGGTGCTCAGAAATGGGACGTGATGAGGAATGTATTCTTAAATCGAGGGAGTCAAACCTAGGTGATATTCCCCTCATTTGCCCATCAGCTACATTTGTGGCTACATTTGTGACTACCATCTCTGTCAGCAGCCTCAGTCTCACTGCAGGACTTGCCACGTTTAGGTTCACACTCTTAGCTTATTGCCCTGTACTCTTCTCCCTGAGAAAGATATACAAGCATCATCTCATCATTTGTCTCTCTCTCTTTAGTCACTGGCTCTTGTCATGGCTCCTATTCAAACCTGGCCATCTCAGTCAGAGTCCGGCCTTCATTCCTCTGTACCATGGAGATGACTGACATGCAAATACTTGAATGTGACAACTTTCCCATATTTCCTGATGTGGGGAAGGGAAGGGTTTGTTGAGGAAGATGGAAAGTGACCAAAGTACACTAACATGAGACCATCTTTGTTACAAGTGCAGGAAAGTGGGATTTTTTTAACTGTACCCATGCTTCCAGAATGCTGCTCCTTCCCCACAGCGATGCATACTAGCTGTCTTCGGTTACAGAACTGCATGCATTAGGCTCATTGTGGCAGATAAGGATATGTGGAAAGAAATTAAATGATAAAACAAAAAACGAAGGTAGAAACTCTTGATTATGGATATTACGATGTAAGCACAGAAAATATTTCTAGTCCCTTAAGTTTTAGACAGACAGGTGCATTTATATCAAAACAAATATTGTGGACCATTTGAGTGGAAGGAAATTAATTGGGAAGGGAATAGGGCAAAACTTATGAGGGATAAGTTGTTTCTCCCCATAGAACCATGTGGTTTAGAACTACCTGATTTGGGGGGGGGGACGACGACTAAGAGCTCTACAGTTAAGAATCATACACAAGCAGAATGTTGCCACTCAACGTGGAAAGGCATGATGATGAAACGGGGGAAGGGGTTCAAGAAATAAGAAAAAAAAATCAAGATTTTAGACACAGGCTCTTAACAACAACAGCCATACAAATATTATATTTATAAAGTAGAAGAAAGTATTCAAAGAACTAAGCCAACACTGGAATGGAGAAAGGAGATTTTACCAGAAGGGATGACTAAGTATGGATATAGAAAAGGCAAGAATTAGCAAAGGAACCAAGGTAGTTGGAGTAAACAACTACAGGGTGGAAAGGCAGCATGTTAGTATGAGACCAAATGGAAGATGAACTGGAGGGTGAAGTGAAGACTATTTTCCCTACCAGGGACAGATACCACAGTACAGGCAAAGAGAAAGGGATTGGTGAGTGGTAAGTGAAAGACCAGCTCTGGTTGAGTTTTAGCCAAGTCTAGAACAGACGTTGCTGTTAAAAAAGGAATAATTAGATGAATCAAACAGTAGAGGTTAGAAAAGTTTGGGAAAAGAGAATGGAAAGGCAGTATACAAAGCAACAGTGGGTGGACATCTGTATGGCTTGCAAGTACACATCATCCAGAAGATTTAGGATATTTGCATGGAAGTGTTTGCATATGTATTTTCCCACCCAAAACAGACTTCAGCAAATTTTTCTTCAGGAAAATATCAATTGCTGGAGGTGTAAGGAAAAAGAGCAGTAATTGGGAACATGTTTTTTTTTGGAATGTAATGAGTTGACAAATTTTGAAAATTTCCTATACAGTACTCTGTCAGAAATGTTGGGGAAGCAGAAGATTCTAAGAAAATTAATGTTTTGCGGTGGGATACAAGATCTGAATAGCCTAGACATAGTAAAGCTGTGCTAAGTTTAACACTACTGGCTTCGCTCGGGCTCGCTCCGCTCCCCACCCTGCCCCCTTATCTCACCCGCCCCCACTACCTCTACTTTTATTAGGTCGTCTAGCCCATCCCAAACTCTATTCCACCAATTACAACTGTCTCCCACTCTGTCACTTTCCCCTCCCACATTTCTGACTCTCTATACTACCAAAGATATTCTCCTTGTCCTACCACTATACCATGGCTAAAAACACATACTCTATCATCCCCTTTATAGTACCACTCCTTCTTATTCCTTATCTTTTAACTAGATATGAAACTCATACACTCTCAGGTATTCCCCTCGCCAAAAGACATACCTCCTCACATTCAAACTATCCCTCCAATCTTATCTCTCCCTCTCTCTACTCTCCTAATACCCTAGGCTCAAAGATAGTCCATCCCACCCTCTACCACCCCAAGGAAACCACAACTAAAACTAACCTTAAATTACTATTTAAACTCCAAAGACTACTAGACCACCTGAAAGAATGTATCACTGAAGATGGCGATATCCACCCCAACCCAGGTCCTAACACCGCCCGAAGCTCTATACCCTTGAATTCTGCTGGAAGTTCTGCTGGCTCTCTCCTTATATTTCACCTCAATCTAAGAAGCATTAATAATAAAGTTCACAACTTACATGCGTTGCTAGCTACCCACTCCCCTGACATTATGTGCCCATCGGAAACATGGCTCAAACCAGGCACCAAGGATGAAGAAATTATCCCACCCGGGTATAATATCCTTAGGGCTGACCGGTTAGCTAAATAGGGTGGGGGAACAGCTGTCATGTTTAAGAATTCATTGAATGTCATAAGGAATCCACTCCAACCCCCTAAGGTCTCTAACCTAGAACTGATTGCCCTAAAGTTATGCTTAAACAGTCAAAAAAGTATTAATCTTGTAGTAATCTATATACCACCAGGAAAGAACTTAGAAAACCTAGAGCAAACCCTCAGCTGGTTAGCCACCAATTTCCCTCAAGAAACCATAGTACTAGGAGACCAACATTGACTGGTCCCTCTACTCCAAACACATAAATCCCCACCCTATCAACCTACATGGTTTCTCCCAAAATATTCTATCTCCCACTAGAATAGGAAACGCTCAACAAAAAGAGAGTATTATTGACTGGATTCTTACCAACAAGGGTACAAATAACTATACCGCCGGGACCCTTCCCAACGACCTCAGTGACCACCTTATTACTTATATCAGAAAACTCAAATGCCCATCTACTAACCCCCCCCCCCCCAACCAGACTAATTAGAAACAACAAGAAATTTGTCCCTAACCAATTTCTTGCAGAACTCAAATCTTGTAATTGGTCCATCCTAAAAACTTTATCCCTAGAAGAGAGCGTGTCTTATTTTAACAACACTTTCCTTAAGATACTTGACTCCCATGCCCCTAAGAGACTTATCAGAACCAAGGTACGAATTGCACCTTGGTTAACAGGAGATACCAAAACTAAAATTAAACTCCGGGACCAAGCCTGGAACAAATGGAGAGCTACCAAAACTCCCCTAGATCTCATTAAGTTTCAACAGCTTAGAAACTCAACAAAAACTGCCATTACTACAGATAAAAAACAATATTTCTGTCACCTCCAGGATAAACATCAGCATAACCCAAAGAAATTTTGGGCTGGATTCAATAATCTCCTCCATCCTGGCAAATCCACCACCCCCACCCCTGAGAAACTCATTGGGAAACATCCAGAAGAAATAGCCAACACCTTTAACTCTTTTTTTACCAAAACTATTCAGTCACTAGCCAGTCAACTTTCCTCTACCCCCCACCGGTAACCCTAACTAATGACCCAGACCACCCCTCCTTTAATTTACAGCCAATATCCACCTCCTATATACGTACCCTTCTGAAAAAGCTCAAACCAACCACCCTGGCGGCGGACCAACTCCCAGCAGATTACTTACAAATTGCATCAGATGCCATAGCTTATCCTATATCAATCTTGATTAACAGAACCATAGCTGAAGCTACCATTCCCTCTATTTGGAAAATTTCCTATATCATCCCTCTTCACAAAGGGGGGACCTCCACAGACACATCTAACTACAGACCCATTGCAATACTGTCTCCACTAGCCAAAATTATGGAACGGTGTGTTCACAAACAGCTCATAAACTACCTCACCCTTAATAGTCTATTGTCCCACACCCAGCATGGTTTTCGCCCCCATCATAGCACAACCACTGCCCTTCTCTCTTTTGTTGACTCAGTCAACAACAACCGCAACAATAAATTAATATCCTCCGTTCTCTTTCTTGACCTATCAAAAGCCTTCGACATGGTCAATCACCAGCTCCTGCTCCACACCTTGAAAACCCTACATCTTAGTAACCTCGCTATCAATTTGGTTCAATGCTTACCTCACTGGTAGAAAACAAGCCGTCCAGTGGCAAAACTAGCTATCTGACCTACTCCCAAATAACATCGGTGTTCCCCAGGGCTCTATACTTGGTCCCCTTCTCTTCTCTGTTTTTATAAATGATCTTCACTCAGTCATCCCTAAAGCCTCCTGCATTCAATATGCAGACGACTCCACCCTGATCTGCTCTGACATCTCACTCACCAAACTCCAAGCTTCAACCCAGTATTGCTTTACTATAGTCGAAAAATGGTTCTCAGAATTAAAACTTTTACTAAATCCTACTAAAACCAAGTTACTGCTATTTTTTCCCTCTGTATCTACCTCCAAATGCCAATAACCCTACCTTCCACGTGGTTTCTACCAATGGCACCATCATAGAGCCCGTCTCCTACACCAAACTACTCGGTGTGACCATCGATCACAAGCTCAAATTTGATATGCACATCAGCTTAACCATTAACTCTGTTAACAAGAAACTCGGCTCCATGTATAGAATAAATAACTTCTTAACCCCACACACCAAACTAACTATAGCTCGCACCCATCTCCTTTCCACCCTCCTATATGCCTCCCCAATATTTTCATTCCTCAACAAGAGTGAGCTAAATAAACTCTCTACAGCTTATAACCATATAGCCAGATTCATAACAGGGATGCCTTATTGAACCCACCACTGCCTAAACCTAAAGGCACTTGAATGGTTAGAACTGCCCAACATTCTCAAAATCAACCAACTCAATGAGGCATTTAAGATAATTAACCAACCAGACAAAACCCCCTCACTGAATAAAATACTTACCCCCTACTCCAACCTAACCTGCCTCAGATCTTCTGAAAGTGTCCAGGTACAAACCGTCAAATCTAACAACTCTGGAGGTGATGCTCTCTACGCCAACTCCATTGGAAGGCTATGGAACTCCCTCCCAACCAGCCTAAGACTTATGACCTCGCTTAACCAATTCAAAAAACACCTCAAAGAATTCCTCAAGTCCCACTGGCTATGCCTCTGTACCAAACCTGACTAACAAAAAGTCCGGGCCTTTACCACCCCAGAATTTAACCTCTTCCCTCTAGGCTGTACAATTGAAACATGTGAGACTATTTACTTAAGTTCTGTGCCTGTTTTTTACAGTATGTAAAGCCAAATGTTTATTTTTATTCTCTATTTTAACTGTATGTAAAGCCAATCGTTATTTTTATTGTCTTTTCATTATAATGTTTTCATCTGTACCTTATGAATTGTACCTTCTCTTCTTCTTGGAGCTTTTCTCCCCGGGCCTCTACTGAAAATGGAAATGTATCCAGCTAGACTAGCCCGGTAAACAAATGTAAAATAAAATAATAAATAATAAATAAAATAATAAAATTATTGAATACTTTAAAATCGAGACAATAATTGGTGATGGGATTAAAAAAAGGAAGAAGAAAATTACACAAAAATAAATGCAATCTTTTGGCGCAATGCATGCAAGATAACTCTGCAGATGGAGGAGTGAAATTTAAATGAAGGCAGGATTTAAGCAATTCATGTAATTTTTGACTGAAATAAAAAAATGTAAAATGCATGAAACTCATGAAAATAGTATACAATGGCTTGTTTTATTTTCTACAACTATGTGGGCCCACACAATAGTTTAAATGTTTTGAATTTGATGTTGTGTCTTTCGGCTTTTCCCGGTTAGGGGTCGCCACAGCATAACTCCGGTCTGCTAATGACTGGTAGTTGATTTTTACGTGCCAAGTTACCAGCCCTGACGCACAACCTTCAACGAAGGTATGCCCATTCACACATGTCTCCACGCAGAAGACGCTCTAGCTGAGAATCGAACCAGACAGCATCTTACTGTGAGGCGACAACGCTAACGCAGCACCACCACAGATAAAATTGTTTATTTAAAAAAATATTTACTTCATAAAATCTGAAACAGAAGAGAAGATATGGGGAAGACTAGTCTAAGATATATGAAACTCAGGGTAAGATATGACCCTGCTACCTTTGAGACCATCCATAAATTAATATTTATGATTCACTTTGCCAATACGATCTTTGATGCTGAGCAAGATAGAAGCCTATCATTTCAAGAGCTATGCAATAAGCAGCACTAGTAATTCAATTACTGCCAAATATCTGAAGCACACAGCAGGATCAACAGACCATAACTTCAAGGACTATGCAAATGTACCAAAAATGTATTGCTTGATTATACCAAGAATCAAAAACATAGAGCAATGTATTAGACTGCTTTGTCTGAAGTTACACAGATTTGCACATTGATTAAAAAAATCTGATATGTGGAATGAGGTAAGAGCCTGCAGAGCCTCACCAGTTTATTGTAACACAAAGCCTACTTCTTTTCCAAGATTATGCACTTTTAAATACTTACAAAAACACTGCTTGAGAAATCAGAGTAAAATAATTCAACATTGGTCATTAAATCAACTCAATATCAAAGACTTAAGAAATAAAACGAATCCCTGTAAAACATTTTGATGATAAATGAAACACACAAGTCCTGTGGTTGCTGAAAGAGTTGGCCCCAATATGAATAATGATGGTGCTAAAGACCTGCACAACAAAACACCTTCAGCCCTGACTAACCAACACACCTGGCTGGAAGATTAGTCATGGTACTAAAGACCTCAGTACCAGCCGATATAAGCTATTAAGGGGTAATACACCCTAAACTGGGTGGGAAAGAGTGCCCTGAAGGGAAGGAGTTTATGTCAGAAGGTCTTGATGGTGATGACCGAGGCCCAAAGGAAAACTCTAGATGTACGCTTCCTGATGAAGATCTGCTTGGCCCTGATAAAAACGTAGGGGCCATACCCAACAGGTCAGCCCAAGAATGAGGATATATTCAACCTTGTTAGATGGAAACCTTCAGAATAAACACCAAAACTCTCAATGGAAGTAGAAAACAAAAGGTCAGCTCTAGGATCCAATATCAGACTCCTAAAAAGGTCCTAGTGAGAGGGATAAAGTTTAGCTCCAAAGATCTTCTCAGACCCCCTAAACAAGGTCTTAGTGAAGGGGGGTGGCACCAAACAATACTGCAGATGATCCATGATCAAAATCTTAGCAGGGACTATGGCCATCAACTGTGATGACACCAAGGAGCCAAGACCATAACTTGATACTTAAGCTGAGACCAGGCTGGTGCCCGGGCCTGTAGGACCAGTTCTACTCAGCCTGGAATAAAGAAAGAAAAGTCAGTGTAAATAAAGAGAACGGTTACAGAGAAATACCACATAACTGCAACACAAGCCTTAATACTGTTCATGCACACTGAGCAGAAATTAATATTCCCTCAAGTATCCATTTATGGTCAAAAATGTAAGTATAAGCACTACATAAAGTTAAGGACATTTTAGGAGAACAGATGCACATTACCTCACACAGTCAACTCATTAAACACAGTGGATGCAGAGAAGTAAAAACAAGTTTAAAGACCATATCAAAAACAGTCCTCTTGGTCTTGCTCAGAACATTTCAGAAATATTTCCATTACTTACAAGCACACCAAATGCCAAAAGCACGCCTTGGCCTTGCAAACTACATTTCAGAAATATTAGCACTACTTATAAGATGCTTCACATGGAATGCACTACTTACAAGATGCATCAAATGCAACTTTTCAAGTCCTTAGCATTAACTCTACCAATTTCACTCTTTAGGATGAATCTGTCACAGACATTCCTGCAACCATGCTATTAAGCATTAGTTCACAGCTACAGGCCTCAGCAAGACTTTCATTCCATGCAGTTATTAGCCAGTAACTGAATTTTATCCAAACAAATAACCTTCATTGACTTTTTTTAAAACAATTTCTCAGTTTTCATGCCAAAAGAGCTCTAATTAACCTGCAGTCAGCTTGGAAATCTGAGTATTCTTTTTCCGTGTTAATTAACTTTGGACTTGCACAATACAGAGGGTGCTCCTTGCTTTGAATATCCTGGCAAACACTGCTCCTAAACCTACTTTCAATACATCTTATACAAAGAAAATTATTTAAAAAAATCATGTCACTAACACTGGTTCAGAACATGTCAGTGTTTTTATGTTCTATGCACCTCAAGAGAATATTACCCTTTGTAGGAGCATTTTTTCCTCATGGGAGATCTGTAAGGACAGACAATAGCCGGAAAATAAAAACTTTCAACCTTCTTTAGGTGGAGAGAAAGTACAGTTGTGTACCTACCATAAATGTAGATGTTCGAGTGTATTCACTGTTGCAGTCATTACTCTTGGGTTATCCGGCTGGCAGGCTACCCGCAGTCTGCCTGAATTCCAAAGTCTTGGTCCAGTGTCGGTTGCTGTCGACTCTTCACTGACGTCAGTGTGCCAGGGGTATAAAACATGCAGCAGACGCCATTTGCTTTAGTTTTTCTTGCCCCAGATGTCAGGTGCCCACAAAAGGGTAGGCTAAATAAATTATGCCAATAAACATGCATGCACTAAAGTAAACATTTCCTTCATCTACAAGCAAATACACCACATAGGTTGTATAGAATAGAGAAGTACAGATAAGACCCAGCAAAAGAAAGGGGGATGGAGGGAGGGTAACCTGGACTGCAACAGTGAATACATTTGAACATCTACATTTATGATAGGTACACGACTGTACTATGTCCATCGTGTTTCACTGTTGCAGTCATTACTCTTGGGTTGAATCTCAAAGCTGAGGATGGGTGGCTGGGCTAAAACAGGATTAGGAGAGGTTAAGAGGCCCTGCAAAACTGTGGTGGCAAAGCCTGCTCTGGATTTAGGGTAAAGAGGCAAGTGGTAGTGTTTTGTAAAAGTGTGCACTGAACTCCAAGTTGCAGCCTCTAGGATGTCTTTGGTTGGAACTCCTCTGAGGAAGGCTGCTGAAGTGGCTGCTGCTCTGGTTGAATGTGGCCTAATGCCCTTAAGCACTGATTTGCCGTGCTGTGAGTAGCAGAAACGAATGCAATGGCCTATCCATTTTGAACCTTTCCTTGTAATCCTGCAGCATATGCCACTAAAGGTTGCTCAGTCTTTCTGAAAGCTTTAGTTCTGTCCAAGTAGAAGCGTAGCTGTCTGTGTATGTCCAAAGAATGCAGAAGTCTCTCACCCTTGTTCTGTGGGTTTGGATAAAAGGTAGGCAAGTGAATGGTTTGGTTAAGGGCCACACTGGACATCACCTTAGGCATACATGTAGGGTCCGTCCTCAGAGAAACCCTCTCTGGATGGAAAATGATAAAAGGTTCCACAGCCATGAGTGCCTGTAACTCCGAGACTCGTCTCGCAGAGGTTATTGCTAGGAGCAGAGCTGTTTTCCAGGAAAGGAATTTTACATCAGCTGTTGAGGCTGGCTCAAAAGGAGGCAGTGTGAGTTTTTCGAAGACATAATTGAGGTCCCATGCAGGTATTGGTGCTCTCCTTGGAGGTCTTATGTTTTTGGCCCCTCTGAGGTACTGCCTTAAAGGATGAGAAAAGATAGGTGGCTCCGTATTGTAATGGGCTGAAATGGCAGAGGCATGAATCTTAATTGATGCAAAGGATAGGCCTTTGTCCAGCATCTCAGTTAGGTATTGTAGAATCTGAGGAATATTTGGTACAAATGTGTCTATTCCTTGTTTCTGGTTCCAAGCACATAATCTCTTCCATCTTTCTGCATAACATTTTCTGGTACTGGGCCTCCTGGCCTCCAAAATAACATCCATTACAGCTTTGGAGAGAGGAGTGTTCTGAATGGCTACATTATCCGCCATGCTGCCAGATTTAATGTCCTGAGTTGGCTGTGCAGGATCCGATTGTTTTGTTGGGTCAGTAAGTGAGAAGTTTGAGGCAATGTCCAGGCTGGACCTTGAGACAAGTTCATTAGGATTGGGTAGCATTGCTGGCGTGCCCAGTCTGGGACAAGCTATCATTTTTGGCTTCTCTTGTCTGACCTTTAGGAGTACCTTGGGGAGGAGAGGCAGTGGAGGAAAGGCATATACTGTTAGGTTTTTCCAGCTGAAGGATAGGGCATCCACTTTCCATGCTTGCTTGTGATAAGTCCTTGTGCAGAATCTCTGTAGTTGGCAGTTGTGAGGGGAAGCAAATAGATCTATGTCTGGGCATCCCCATTTCCTTGTTATCATGCTGAAGACTTGTGGATCCAGTTTCCACTCGTGGGGATCCATGGGTTTCTGCTTACTTCGTCTGCCACAGTATTTATTTTTCCTGGCAGGAATTGTGCTTGCAGGTGAACTTGATAGTCAATGCTGTGTCCCACAAAGGCATGGCTTGTCTGCAGAGGGGGTAGGAATGTGTGCCTCCCTGCTTGTTTATGTACCACATGACTGTAGTATTGTCCATCTTTATCAGTAGTTGTCCTGGATGAAGTAGATCCTGGAAAGCTGTCAGGGCATTCTGAACAGCTAGCATCTCTTTTTGATTGATATGAAGATGCATCTGGTTTGCAGGCCATGTGCCCTGAATAAATTTTCCTGCCATGTGGGCCCCCCAGGCATAATCTGATGCATCCGTTGTTAGTGGCTGCCTGGCTGTGGGTAAAGTGAATGGCTGTCCCTTGTTGTGGTGACAGGCCGGTGCCCACCATCGAAACTCCTGTTGCAGGCAGGGAATAAGGGTAATTAATGTTTCAAGGCTGTGGCAATGTTGAGTCCAAACACGTTTTAGATACCATTGTAGTTTCCTCATATGCAGTCTGGTATATGGAATTAGCAGAATGCAAGATGCCATGAAGCCCAAAGCCTGCAGAATTTTTCTTGCAGATAACTGGGTCTTTGTTGCCAACATTTTGAAGTAAGAAGTCAGTTGCCTTTGTTTGTCTGGTGTGAGATAAGCCATCTGGGCAGTTGCATTTAAGCTTGCACTCAGGAATATTATCTCTTGAGAGGGTACTAGTTTTGATTTCTTTTCGTTTACTGTGTACCCTAGGCAAATTAGTAATCTTTTTTACAAACTCCAGATGCTTTAGTAGAATGTCTGTTCTCTGCTTGAATAAGGCAGTCGTCCAAGTAAGGATATATTTGAATTCCTCTGTCTGCAAAATGCAATTACTGGTGCCAGAGATTTTGTTAAGACCCTGGATGCAGTAGATAAGCCAAAGGGCAGTGCAGGGAACTGGTAGTGCATTGAGCCAGCTATGAATCTGAGGTACCTTCTGCAAGATTGTCTGATTGGGACATCCAGGTATGCCTCTTTTAGGTCCAAAGTTACGAGCCAAGCCTTCTTGCCCAGCATGGGCAGTAGTTGCTGCAGAGTCAACATTTTGAAACGTCCACAAATTTGTTTAGAGTAGACAGGTCCAGTATTGCTCTCCAGGCTTTGTCCTTTCTGGGCACCAAGAAAAGTCGCGAGTAAAATCCTTGTCCCAGCTCTTGTTGTGGTACTCGGTGAATGGCCCTCATGTCCATGAGGGATGAAACTTGCTTTTGTGCCTCTGCCCATTGATTGTGTGGCAGGTCTGGCATACCTTTTGCCCCTGGCAGGGTGTGAAAGTGGAACCAGTAGCCCTGAGACACTATGTTCAAGATGCATTTGTCCTGGGTGATCATGTGCTAATTTTGTGAAAAAAGTGCTAGTTTACCCCCAAGGGGACTGCCAAAAGATAAGTGCTTGGTTCTGGCAGAGGAAAGTCATTGGGACTGTTTCCTGTATGGCTGTGACTTGTCTTCTCCGCTTTTGGAGGTAGAAGTACCCCAATGTTTAGGCCTGTATGAGCCTTGGGATCTACCTCTGGGGTGTCTGTATCTGCCTCTTTGTGGCCTGTCTGACACTGGAAAGGACCAATTCTTTGTAGGCCAGTTCCTGCTAAATCTGGGTGGCTGTACCTGTAAGAAATCCTTAACTGTCTGCATAGATTTTGCTTTGTCCTCCATTTTCTTCAACACCTCTTCTGCTTTAACACCAAACAAAGTATCATGCTGTAATGGAGCATCTAATAATTTTGCTTTAACATGATCAGGCAGATTCTGTTCCTTTAACCAAGCATGTCGCCTAATGACAGAAGCCGTAACAGCGGCCCTGCAAGAGGCCTCCAAAGTATGCTTTCCCACTTGTTCATTTGCATGCAATAAATCCTGCATTTCTCGGTTTACTGCACATTCAGAATTTGCTAACATTTTCTGTTTAAGCAGTGACAATAAGTACTGCTGACATTTCAGCATATGAAATTGACAATTTAAAGCCCTCACAGCCAAGGTAGCAGAAGTGTAAACCTTTTTCCCCATCTGTCCAGGGTCCTTGAATCCCTATCAGAGGGGATAGGGTTTTTTGCAGTGGAAGCCTTGACCCCTTTGGGACCCTGAGAGATAGTTTCTGGGTCAGCAGCAGGGTTTTTATAAAGAAGTTTATGTGAATCTGGAACCCTGTAGTATCTGTCTGGCTTAACAGGTGCAGGGGGTAAAGAGTCAGGGGGACAGGCTGGACTCTGAAAATACATCTACAATGTCTAAAACAGAAGCGATAGCAAGAGGCCTGTGCTGAGGTAGTAAAAGAAAATCTCTAAAACCTTTTCTTAGATTCTGAGTAGTATTGGCTCTCCCAGTGGAAATGCTCCCTCATGGTATGCAGGGTTTCCCCAAAAGAAAAATCCTCAGGAGGGGAGGCTGAAGGGATAGATTCTTCAGCATCAGAATCCTCATAGGGAGGGAGAGAATATTCTTGGGTCAGAAGAGGAACAAGAGGAAATGGAAACCTGATCTGAAGAATTCATATTCTGTCTCTTGCCTAGGCCTCTTCTCAGGAGGGGGACGGGAACCCCTGATCAAAGTAATTAGGTCTTCGGCCATTTTGAGCATCTGTTTTTTAGGCATGGAGGCCTGTCCATGGGCTTGCTGCACTTGTTTCTTTGTCTTTAGTGGTGCTTTAGTCTTTGCCCTTGGAGCTGTAGTCGGTTTGATATACAACTGTGTAGGGCTGAAAACACCCTCAGAAGCAGATGCCTGCTCAGTGGCTCCAGACCCATCTGAGGGAATATTTTCCAGATGTCCAATACCTTGAGTTTCCAGAGGCCTAGTCTGCTCCACGTGGGAGTTGGGAACGGCCTGCGGCTCTGAGGTAGCGGGCGTCAGGGGCTGCGAAAGCGCCTCACTGAGAACCGGCGACTGGCTTAGAAGAAGCTTCGTCAGTTTTGGACCTCGGATGCCTGTCCTTTTCCTTGCGTTTCTTGTGAATTGTGGTAGTCGGATGGCTATCAGAAAACATTGTGTAATTAAATCTTCGGCCAAAGTAATGAAATGCAAAATTGTACCGGCGCTTAAGAGTGCGTTGGTTAAATCTTGCACAAAATCTGCAATTAGCTATGTCGTGATCAGGGCCTAGGCAAGGAATACAATAAGAATGGAAGTCCTTATAAGGTATTTGCTTCCCACAAGAAATACAATTATTAACTTTTTCTGACATTGATCTGGAGCAAGAAAAAAGTTTCCCCAACGAGGTACTTAGCTTTAAATGAAGACTTCGGATCTGAAATTCAAACACGAAAATCTCAGGAGTCGGCCGACCGGCACTTGCAAACTGCTTCGGGCACCGCGCGGCAAGAAAGACTGAAGAAAATAGTGTCGGCTGCATCTTTTATACCCCTGGCGCACTGATGTCAGGGAAGAGGTGACAGCAACCGACGCCGGACCAAGACTTTGGAATTCAGGCAGACTGCAGGTAGCCTGCAAGCAGGATAACCCAAGAGTAATGACTACAACAGTGAAACACGATGAACATCAGGACAGTTCTTAAATGTTTTTTTTTTTGTTTGTTTTTCTCTCTTCTCAGCTGTGGTTTACCAACCATCTTTCTCCAAGGAAACCCATAATTTTACTTTTTTGTTTTGTGAGCACTGACAGCAAAGTATCTCACCTCAATTTGTAGCACAACCTGCACTTCTGCCAAGGGAGACTCCCAAGTTCTCTGCATAGATGACCGTGTGATCTAGGTATGCAGTAGCATATTGTGAGTGGGGCTTCAATATTTCAGTTAGTCTCTGAGAGGTGGCTGGAGAGCTACACAGGCCATATATTAACAGTGTACTTAAAAACCTTCAAGGGTAAGAAAAGCTACTATTTTGTAGCATGGGTTTCAACAGTGTCTGTTAATATCCCATTGTCACGTCTAATGTGGTTAAGTACCTTACTTCTTATGTTTTCTACAAGTTCATCAATTTGGGACATGGAACAGCTATCAAACTTTGAAATGCTGTTTAGTTTTTTTAAGTCATTATAGAATACAGGTTTAGGAACCAGTAATGCATCTATTACTCCTAATTTTAGCATCTTTTTAAATTCTTCTTTTACCAATAGTTTCTACAACCACAGTACTCTGAAAGGCTGCAAACTACTGCAAATGTTGAGGTCATGTCTCCTGAGAACTACAATCTATGCTCAGTAGAGGTAAATTCAGTCAAATAATGTAAGCATATAAACATTTAATAAGTCCACCAAAGTACTGATGCGAAAAAAGTTATGTGCTCACCATAACGTTCCATGTTTGCAGTCCATCTCACCCTTCATTCTTACACATGGGTTCGGAGCCAGTCCTTAGCTCCGACTCAGCCTATTTACAAGCTCGAAATCTTCTAGTTGGCTCGTGGCTAGGTAGGTATCCCATGGTGCACCAGTACAATCCCCAGATCTTGTTTGCTGCTAAGAGAAATAATAACAAACCATACAAAAAGAACCCAATAATAAAAAGTAGTCCGTGAATATTGATAATATCTTTCGGTCTCCGGATACTTCCAGGATGGGGGTAAGGATGGTGGGTTCGTAAGAATGAAGGGCGAGATGGACAACACAAGTACAGTTGTGTACCTAACATAAATGTACATGTTTGAGTGTATTCACTGTTGCAGTCATTACACTTGGGTTATCCTGCTGGCAGGCTACCCCCAGTCGGCCTGAATTCCAAAGTCCTGGTCCGGCGTCGGTTGCTGTCGCCTCTTCCCTGATGTCAGTGCGCTAGGGGTATACAAGATGCAGCCGACGCAATTTTCTTCAGTTTTTCTTGCCCCAGATGTCAGGTGCCCCTAAAAGGGTAGGCAAAAAAACATTGCTAATAAAAAGCATGCACTAAAATAAACATTACCTTCATCTACAAGCAAATACACCACATAGGTTGTATAGAATAGAGAAGTACAGATAAGTCCCAGCAAAGAAAGAGGGGTGGTGGGTGGGTAACCTGGACGGCAACAGTGAATACACTTGAACATCTACATTTATGGTAGGTACACTACTGTACTATGTTCATCGTGTTTCACTGTTGCAGTCATTACACTTGGGTTGAATCCCAAAGCTGAGGTTGGGTGGCTGGGTCTAAATAGAATTAGGAGTGGCTATGAGGCCCTGCAGAACTGCAGTGGCAAAGCCTGCTCTGGATCTAGAGTAAAGAGGTAAGTGGTAGTGCTTAGTAAAAGTGTGCACTGAAGTCCAAGTTGCAGCCTCCAAAATATCCTTGGTTGGTACTCCTCTGAGGAAGGCTGCTGAGGTGGCTGCTGCCCCGGTAGAATGTGGTCTAATGCCCTTAGGCACTGATTTGCCATGCTGTGAATAGCAGAAACGAATGCAGTGTCCTATCCATTTTGAAACAGTCTGCTTTGAGATAGCCTTTCCTTGTGATCCTGCAGTATATGCCACTAAAAGTTGCTCAGTCTTTCTGAAAGCTTTAGTTTTGTCCAAGTAGAAGCGTAGCTGTCTGTGTATGTCCAAACAATGCAGAAGACTCTCCCCTTTATTCTGTGGGTTTGGGTAATGGTTTGGTTAAGAGCCACACTGGACACTACCTTAGGCATAAACGTTGGGTTTGTCCTTAGAGAAACCCTGTCCGGATGGAAGATAATAAAAGGTTCCACAGCCATTAATGCCTGTAACTGACACTCTTCTTGCTGACGTTATTGCTAGGAGCAGAGATGTTTTCCATGATGATAATTTTATCTCAGCTGTATTGGCTGGCTCAAAAGGAGGCAGTGTGAGTTTTTCCAAGACAAAATTGAGGTCCCATGCAGGTATTGGTGCTCTCCTTGGAGGTCTTATGTTTTTGGCCCCCCTGAGGAACTGCCTATGCAATGGATGTGAAAAAATAGGTGGGTCTGTATTGTAATGAGATGAAATGGCAGAGGCATGGATCTTAATTGATGAGAAGGATAGGCCTTTGTCCAGCATCTCAATTAGATATTGTAAAATCTGAGGAATATTTGGAACAAGCGTGTCAATTCCTTGTGCCTGGTTCCAAGCACAGAATCTCTTCCATTTTTCTGCATAAGATTTTATGGTGCTGGGCCTCCTGGCCTCCAAAATAACATCCATAACCGCTTTAGAGAGAGGTGTATTCTGAATGGTTACACTATCCGCCATGCAGCTAGATTTAGGGATCTGAGTTGGCTGTGCAGGATCCGATTGTTTTGTTGGGTCAGTAAATGAGGAATTTGAGGCAATGTCCAAGCTGGGCCTTGAGACAAGCTCCTTAGGACTGGGTACCAGTGTTGGCATGGCCAATCCAGGGCAATTAGTTATCATTTGTGGCTTCTCTTGTCTGACCTTTAGGAGTACCTTGGGGAGGACAGGCAGTGGTGGAAAGGCATATACTGTAAGGTTGTTCCAGCTGAATGACAAAGCATCCACTTTCCATGCTTGTTTGTGATAGGTCCTTGTGCAGAATCTCTGAAGTTGGCAGTTGTGAGGGGAGGCAAAATGATCTATGTCTGGGCATCCCCATTTCCTTGTTATGTTGAAGATTTGTGGATCTAGTTTCCACTAGTGAGAATCCTTGAGGTTTCTGCTTAGTTTGTCTGCCAGAGCATTTGTTTTTCCTGGCAGGAATTGTGCTTGCAGGTGTACTTGGAAAGTCAATGCTGTTCCACAAAATTATGGCTTGTCTGCAGAGGGGGTAAGAATGTGTGCCCCCCTGCTTGTTTATGTACCACATGATTGTGGTGCTGTCCGTCTATCAGCAGCTGTCCTGGATGAAGTAGGTCCTTGAAGGCTGTGAGGGCATTTTGTACAGCTAGCATCTCTTTTTGATTGATGTGAAGATGCCTTTGGCTTGCGGGCCATGTGCCCTGAATACATTTTCCTGCCATGTGTGCCCCCCAGGCATAATCTGATGCATCTGTTGTTAGTGTAGGCCTGGCTGTGGGTAAAGTGAATGGCTGTCCCTTGTTGTGGTGACAGGACTGTGCCCATCAGTGAAACTCCTGTTGCAGGCAGGGAATGAGTGAAATTATTATTCCAGGCTGTGGCAATGTTGAGTCCAAACACTTTTTAGATACCATTGTAGTTTCCTCATATGCAGTCTTGCATATGGAATTGGCAGAATGCAGGATGCCATGTAGCCCAGAGCCTGCAGAATTTTTCTTGCAGAAAACTGGGTCTTTGCTGCCATGCTTTAGAAGTAAGAAGTCAGTTGCCTTTGTTGGTCTGGCATGAGATAAGCCATCTGGGCAGTTGTATTTAAGCTTGCACCCAGGAATATTATTCTCTTGAGAGGGTACTAGTTTTGATTTCTTTTTGTTTACTGTGTACCCTAAGCAAATTAGTAATCTCTTTACAAACGACAGATGCTTTAGTAGAATGTCTTTGGTCTCTGCTTGAATAAGGCAGTCGTCCAAGTAGGGATATATTTGAATTCCTCTTTGTCTGCAAAATGCAATTACTGGTGCCAGGCATTTTGTGAAGACCCTGGGAGCAGTAGATAAACCAAAGGGCAGTGCAGAGAATTGGTAGTGCACTGGAGCCAGCTATGAATCTGAGGCATCTCCTGCAAGATTGTCTGATTGGGACATGCAGGTATGCCTCTTTGAGGTCCAAATTTACAAGCCAAGCCTTCTTGCCCAGCATGGGCAGAAGCTGCTGCAGAGTCAACATTTTGAATTTTGGAACGTCCAAAAAAGTATTTAGAATAGACAGGTCCAGAATTGGTCTCCATGCTTTGTCCTTTCTTGGTACTAAGAAAAGTCTTGAGTAAAATCCTTGTCCCTGCTCTTGTTGTGGCACTGGCTGAATAGCCCTCATTCATGTCCATGAGAGATGAAACTTGTTTTTGTGCCTCTGCCCATTGACTGTGTGGCAGGTCTGGCATACCATTTGCCTTTGGAAGGGTGTGAAAGTGGAACCTGTAGCCCTGAGAGACTATATTTAAGACCCATTTGTCCTGGGTGATCATGTGCCAATTTTGTGAAAAAAGTGCTAGCTTTCCCCCTAAGGGTGCTGCCAAAAGATAAAAGCTTGGCATTGGCAGAGGGAAGTCATTGGGACTGTTTCCTATATGGCTGTGATTTGTCTTCTCTGCTTTTCGAGGTAGAAGCACCCCATTGTTTGGGCCTGTATGAGCCCTGGGGCTGTTGTCTGCCTCTAGGGCGTCTGTATCTGCCTCTTTGTGGCCTGTCTGACATGGGAAAGGACCAATTCTTAGAAGGCCAGTTCCTGCTAAATCTGGGTGGCTGTACCTGTAAGAAATCCTTTACTGTCTGCATAGATTTGGCTTTATCCTCCATTTTCTTCAACACCTCTTCTGCCTTAACACCAAACAAAGTATCATGCTGTAATGGAGCATCCAATAATTTTGCTTTAACATGATCAGGCAGAGTCTGTTCCTTTAACCAAGCATGCCTTCTAATGACAGAACCTGTAACAGCGGCCCTGCAAGAGGCCTCCAGTGAATCAAAACCACATGGCAAAATATGCTTTCCCACTTGTTCAGCTGCATGCAATAAAACCTGCATTTCCTTGTTCTCAGAACATTCAGAATTTGTCAACATTTTCTGTTTTTAGCAGAGACATTAAGTATTGCTGATATTTAAGCATATGAAACTTACAATTTAAAGCCCTTACAGCCAAGGTAGCAGAAGTGTAAACTTTTTTCCCCCCATCTGTCCAGTGCCCTTGAATCTCTATCTTAGGGGACAGAGTTTTTTGCAGCAGAGGCCTTGACCCCTTTGGGACCCTGAGATATAGTTTCTGGGTCAACAGCAGGGTTTTTATATAGAAATTTATGAGAATCTGGAACCCTATAGTATCTGTCTGGCTTAACAGGTGCAAAAGGTAGAGTCGGGAGACTGTCTAGACTCCGAAAATACATCTACAATGTCTATAACAGGTGGAATAGCAAGAGGTCTGTGCTGAGGTAGTAAAAGAAAGTCTCTGAGCCTTTTCTTAGATTCTGAGTAATCTTGGCTCTCCCAGTGGAAATGCTCCCTCATGGTATGCAGGGTTTCCCCAAAGGAATAATCCTCAGGAGGAGAAGCTGAAGGAATAGATTATTCAGCATCAGAATCCTCATAGGGAGGAATAGAGTATCCCTGTTCTGAAGAGAAGTCAGAAGAAATGGAAACCTGATCAGAGGAATCATATTCAGTGTCTTGCCTAGGCCTCTTATCAGGAGGGGGATGGGGGACCCCTGATCAAAGTAATTAGGTCTTCGGCCATTTTGAGCATGTTTCTTAGGCATGGAAGTTTGTCCTGGAGAATGCTGTACTTGTTTTCTTGTCTTTAAAGCCGTTTTAGTCTTTGTCTTGGATGCTGAAGTTGGCTTGATGTAAAGCTGTGTAGGTCTGAAAACACCCTCAGAAGCTGATGCCTGCTCAGCGGCTCTGGACCCATCTGAGGGATTAGTTTCCGAAGGCCCAATACCTTGAGTATCCAGAGGCCCAGTTGTCTCCACGTGGGAGTCGGAGGCGGCCTGTGGCTCTGAGGTAGCGGGTGTCAGGGGCTGCGAAAGCGCTTGAGAACCGGCGAACCGACAACTGGCCTAGAAGAGGCTTCGTTGTCGGTTTTGGACCTCGGATGCCTGTCCTTTTCTTTTTCCTTGCGCTTTTTATGAACTCAGGTCGTCAGCTGTTCCGACGGCATTATATAGTTAAACCTTTGGCCAAAGTAATGAAAAGCAAAATCGTACCGACGCTTAATAGTGCGTTGGTTAAATCTAGCACAAAACCAACAACTAGCAATGTTGTGGTCAGGGCCTAGGCAAGGAATACAGTAAGAATGAAAATCCTTATGAGGTATTTGCTTCCCACAAGAAATACAATTGTTAACTTTTTCTGACATCGGTCTGGAGCAAGAAAAAAGTTTCCCCAACGGGGTACTTAGCTTTATTGAAGACGCCGGATCTGAAATTCAATTTTGAAAATCTCAAGAGTCGGCCGACCAGCACTTGCGAACTCCTTTTGCTTCGGGCACCGCGCGGCAAGAAAGACTGAAGAAAATGGCGTCAGCTGCATCTTATATACCCCCCCCCAGCGCACTGACGTCAGGGAAGAGGCGACCGCAACAGACCCCAGACCAGGACTTTGGAATTCAGGCCGACTGCGGGTAGCCTGCCAGCAGGATAACCCAAGTATAATGACGGCAACAGTGAAACACGATGAACATCATGGAATGTTATGGTGAGTACATAACTTCTTTATGTTTTGAAGTCCTATCTCGCCCTTCATTCTTATACATGGGACAGCGTCCCTAGCACCTTATTCTTGGGTGGCTCAAGGAAAGATACTCTGAGTACCGTGGAACCAAAGGATGCTCTACCCCTGGAGGTTAAATCCAATTTGTAATGGGTAATAAATGTGAGAGGGGTAGCCCAAGTTGCTGCTGCACAGACATTATCAAGTGGGACACTGGATTGAAAAGCTGCAGAGGTAGACTGAGATCTCGTAGAATGAGCCTTAACTTTGAAGGGTACAGGCTTACCATCAGAAGTGTAAATGTAAGCTATACAGCTAGAGATCCAATTTGAGAGGGTCACTTTGGAAAATGGTAGACCTAATCTGGATTCGGAGAAGGAAATAAATAATTGATCTGACTTCCTGAATTCCTTAGTCCGGTGCAAATAAAAACGTAATTGTCTATGAACATCCAACTGATGAAACCTGTATTCTGCTGCGTTGGAATGATTAGGGAAGAACACCGGAAGTTCTTTGGATTAGTTCAAAGTGCTATGGCAACAGACCTTGGGGGACAAAGGATGGATTAGTACGAAGAGGTACTCTATCTTTGTGAAATATCCAGATCTTCCTCAAAGGAGGGCTTTAGGAGACCTTTTAATATGACCTTATTTTTCCTCTCCTGCAACACCCTGGCACTAAAAGAGTGACAAAATAAGCATGTTTCCTTTAAGTGGATGGCCCTAAGACAGTATACGCAGTTACTGTGGACATTCGTTATAGACATCTTCTGTGAGCATTTCATACACTTTTTAAAGCTAGATGGCTTATGATCCTTGACCTCCTTAGACAACTCACAGAAGATTGCAATTAGACACACAGAGAAGAAAGGGAAAGTGGGAGGACTAGGTCCTCTAACTTAAATGGGCCTAGCCCTGGTAGAGAAGAAAGGGAGGAAAATCTAGGTCCTCTAACTAAAACGGACCTAGAGGGGAAAGTTACAGAAGGCAAGTCAAGAGTCTCACGCACACACACTCGAAGAGAAATACAAAGTCTAATAATTGAAAAAAAAAGAATGAAGGTCAAAACAGAACCCTGTTCTGGATGCAAATGCCAATAACTGCAAGTATCAACAAGCAGAAAGCTCTGCAAGCAAAGCTATTAATTATACTATAAGCGAAAATCTAAATATGAGAAAAATGCACACAGTCTAAACTACGCGCAAAAACAACCCCAGTGAAAAAACAAACTGGCACACAGGATATCAAATAGAACACTAAGGCCAATGGCCAACTGTTCTCAGAAAAAACTTCACACAGGAAGCACTCTAGCAAATGCTATCTAGCTACAAACACGACACTAACAGCAGCTATATAAAGCTATCAAAATATGAAAATAGCAGAAATATCCAAAAATTAGAACAAAATGTGTTAGACGTAGCCACAGCCAAGAAGAAGCACATCCGAACTCGTTGATGCTGCAAACGAGATCTGGGGATTGTACTGGTGCACCATGGGATACTTAACATAAATTCTTTTACTTCCTGCTTTTGGCCTTCTGACAATGATTTAATGAACAGTACTTCTGGTAGAAATTCTCTAGTCCCTCCTGTACAAATTTCACCCTGTATGCAAACCACAGACCATTCCATTCGGCTTTCAATTGGTTTAAATACATTAATAAGTAAGGTTTACTCGGTCTTCCTCTTTCTTGGTTACTGGAGTTTGAAGTTCACTGCATTTAACCTTGCAATCACCTTAAAAGGGTCTAGTCACTTAGCCAGAAATTTGTTCTTCATGGTGTTACTAATACAGGATACCCTGGGTTAAATTCTCTATGTTGGGCACTCTTACATTATAAGCTTGCTGCATCTCTTGGGGTTTCTGCACGTGTTCCTTTATTATAAACTAACAATATTCTACCATTTTTGTTAAAGGGCATTTTCTCTTCTGATGTCTCTTCCATATCAAATAGACCTTTTGAGAGATGCCTTACAAAAGTACAAATAAGGTAAACCCATTTGAAGATTTTGGCATCCCTTACTGAGAGAGCAGTTGATAGGGTAATAACTGATCCATTTCTTACTATCTGCATCGACTTTTCTTAACATGAATTTCAGTGTTCTACTGAATCTTAACAATTATAATGCAACAAGTTTTACTGAATCTTTGTACTAATAAGGATAAAGCACTGATGTTTTTATCCACTTAATTTTAAAGCACTAACACAGCCAATGCAATAGCCTTGACATAAGAGTGTGCCTTGGTCAGCAAGTACCTCTTTGGGGATGCCCATTCTACAAAACGGCAGCAATAGTTTTTTGGCTTTCACTAGCATTGCATAATGGTACAACTTCTGAAAACCACAGTCCATTATTACTAGTAAGTTCTGATACTCACGGATAGATTTTGAAGACCCACAGTGACCACAGTAATGCTTTTAAATGGCACCTCTGTAATAGAAATGAAATCAATGGACTCAAATCCAAGATGGGTGCAGTTTTCGGACAGTCTGGACAAGAAACATTTTCTACTTATTATACCTCACCATTAAAATCTATTACCTCTGCCTTAGTTTTACCATCTCCGCATTGTCCTATCTTACTTTTAGCACTCAATACCACTTCATTACTTTAAGGACCCCCACCCACTTAAGCACCCTTCTTCTCTTTATGTCATAATACAACACCTTCTGTAAGACTATCCACAAATCAGTCTTGTACTGACTTTTACTTAAGTCTCTAGCTGGTCAACTCCAGTTCCTATGCTGACATTTCCTACAAGATCAGTATTCTTCTGCTCTGTTGCAGAGGAATGTTTTGGGGGGGCTCAGAGGGTCCCCCTTTTTTTTTTTTTTTTTTAATCTAAACAACTAAATTATAATCCCGTTTGTAGCTTCTATGCAAATTCCCTTCTCCTGGTTTTGATTATGGATCTCTGTACGAGTGCTGCTTTCCTATCCACCCACATTCTTATATTCATAGGTTCATACTAGGCTATCTGCCCTAGGGCATTTATAAGCCTAGCCAGAGTGTGTAAGGCTTTCACCACCCATTTTAAATTAATTTTGCTATGCCCTTTTTCGAGGTTTGTATACTGTGCTTCTGTCTAACAGTGACACAGAAGTGATACCTGGGTAAACCTACGATCTCCCATCCACTCATCAAGATTCCTCTTGAAGAGAGTCAATGAGGGACTCTGCCTAACCTGGACTGGGATTTTATTCCAGAGTGAAGGGAGCCTCTGGGTTATGAATCTGTCCCTACAGCATGTCCTATTTATTTCAGTGCTGAGGTTTAAGTCCCTCGAGCGCGCAGCTCGATGGGATTTGGATTTTCTGAGGTGCAGCATTGTCCATTAATTCCGGGTTGGACATGGCTTTATACGTCAGGCACAGATCGCCTCTGAGCAGGCGGTATGCCACTGAGTAGAGCTGGAGTTTCTTTAACCGGGCAGCATACGGCATCTGTTTGAGCCCCTTGATCCTCTTGGTGAGGTACGTTTGGGGTCTTTCCAGTTGCTGCAGGTGTCTGGTAAGGTACATCCCAAAAGGGGTATTGTACTCAATTATGGGCCTGATGAGGGATGAGTAAAGAGGCACGATGACCTCCCCTGATCTAGATGCGAATCCCTTCATGATTAGGTGGGCTATATAAAATGTTTTTCTAACCACTTTGGCCACGTGGTTGTCAAATGAGAGATTGCTATCAACTTGGGTTCCCCAGGTCCCTAATTACTTCTTCTGTACTTAATGGATTACCACCTATGTGGTAATTTGTGGGCACTTTGTTTTTGCCAAAGGGGATGACTATACACTTTTTGGCGTTTAGCTTGAGGCCATGGCTCTGGCACCAGTTGTCTGTTTCTATGAGGCCCTTTTGGATGATGCTTGTGTCAGCTGGAGAGTCTATTATGGTGCCCAGTTTGCAATCATCTGCGAACTTGGTCAGCCACAGTCCTTCCATGTTGGCCTGTACCTCCGAGAAATATATACCGAACAAGAGAGGTCCCAAGACTGAGCCTTGTGGGACGCCACTTGTAACTGGTTTGGAGTCTGACATGGCTCCAGCTATTCTAACCATGTGGGTTCTCTCCTTGAGCCAGTTTGCAACCCATCTAGTGACATAGGGGTTTATATTTAAGCTGGTGAGCTTATCTATAATGCCCGAGTGGGGTATTTTATCGAAGGCTTTTGCGAGGTCCAGGTAGGCTGTGTGGACCACCTTTCCCTTGTCAATGGCCTTGGTGACTGTTTCAAAGAAATCGACCAGGTTTAAGAGGCAGGATCTGCCCTTAAAGCCGAACTGGGTAGGATCCAGTGTCTGTAGGTCCCCAATATCTTTATTTATAAGGTCCATGATGATCCTTTCCATAGCTTTGCAGACCAAGCTAGTGAGACTTATGGGGCGATAGTTTCCAGGATCCGTTGAGGCACCACCTTTGTGGAGAGGGACCACTGTTGCTGTACGCCACTCTTTGGGTACATATCCTGTAGTAAGGCTGAGATTGAACAGTAGTTTTAGGTTTGGGTTTAGCTCTTCTTGGAGTTCATGTAGGACGAGCCCGGGATACCGCCTGGTCCCATTGATGCTGTGTTTCTTGCTTTGGAGAGGGCAGCTCTTACCTGAGCATCTGAGATGTCAGGGGCAGCACTCTGCTGGGATAGATATTAGCCCTTTTGGTGGGGAGGGGAGTTTGCTGAACCTGTCAGCTAGGATGTTGGCAATGTCTGTGGGTTCGTGTATTTTTGTCATTTTGGACTAATTCTGAGCATATCTGGGAATTCCCACCCAGGTTCCTAACATAACTAAAGAAAGCCTTGTGATTATCCTTAGTGTCCTGTGCAATTTTTCTCTCGAAGCTGGCCTTAGACGATTTTATGAGTGCCCGTGGTTTTTTGCTAATACTGATCAGAGATGCCTTCCCTTTTTGGGATTTTGCTCTGTCATGTAGTAGCTTCCTCCTTCTATTGTATAGTTTGTTTATGGCTGGGGTCCACCAGACAGGACGTCTGCCTTTGGAGGATTGGGTCTTGGTTTTATTTGGGATTGCATGATCCATGCATTCCTGAAGGTGTTCATAGAATGCATTTATAAAGGATTTTGTGGTCTGGGCCGTATTATCCAGAGGCCTGGGGGCTTTGAAGGATTCCACCTCAGTTTTGAGGATTGTGAAATTTGCTTTAGAGAAGTTTTTCACTGTGGTTTTCTGGGCATGGGGTGGGGTCGGGATGTGAATATCCAGTGAGATTAGTTTATGGTCTGATCTTACCAGGGTACATCAAGTTGTTGCTTTACTTCTTAAGTGTACAAGCCTGCCACATAGTGCCTATAGATGCTTTCTCCTTCCACATCTTTCACAGAGATTTAAACGGGGGAAAATATTTTTCTGTTATAACAGCGTGAATGAGATCAGAATCCATAGCTATAGGAAGCAAACCATTTGCGTTTCTGCACATGCGTTTGGATATTCCTTGCTACTAGTGGGAATACGTATCACAGCATAAGATTAGTAAATGTCAAAAGGTGGCAAACAATATACAGTGACCTTTAATGAAATGTAACCAAGCTTCCAGAGTCTAGCAGAACTTGAAATTCTCCTCCTTTTAAAAATATAGTACACTTTGCTAGCCTGGTCGTAACACGATAGAATGTTAACTCAAAAATCCTACCTTTAGTTTTATCAAATTCCATAAGAACAGCTTCATTTGTTGAATGTCCATCAGTTAGCACTTTTGTAATACTGGTATCCCTGTCAGTTTTACAGGAACAGAATCTGGCTATGTAGACCTCCCTAAACATCTGAAACAAGTTAATTCATTACTTCTTACTTTTGTTTCATAGAAGACTGCACTTTTTTACTGCAAATTTAGATTTAGAACCAGACAATTCAGTTTTAAACCATACATCATTAACAAGTGCTCTGCAAAAGTCACTAACTGTATGTGTGTGTGTGTGTGTGTGTGTGTATAGATATACATATATATATATATATATATATATATATATATATATATATATATATATATATATATAGAGAGAGAGAGAGAAGTATTTTATATATATATATATATATATATATATATATATATATATATATATATATAAACACATTATATAAAACCACACATTAGATCTTACCAGTCTGTCAGCATTAAAAGACCAGCTGTGAAATTTTACAGCTTGCATTTACTGCAGCTCTACATAATAATTTAAGTTTTCCATCCCATTTTACATTTTCAAATTCAGTGCAATCAGTCCCCCATTGACCACAAGTTTAATGCTTTTCCTTTACCTAAGGAGAAAGGATTTTAACCCATACAGATTTGCCCCATTTTTTTAATGTGCCATACATTACAATATTTAGCAAATGACTCAGTGCTATCATCTTTGCTGAGTTTCTTAATGATAGATACACTTCTGAGGATAGCAACCATGTTAGCTGGTCTCACTACTTGCTGTTGCAGCTGGACATGCTCGAAATTATTCTATTTTGGATTCAACTAAGGCTTTCATGAATTCTTTGGCAAATGGTAGGCAAACTGCCTTGAAGGGCCATGTTAAGCCTTGCCAATAATTTGAATCAGAATCAAATCCTGTACATTTGAGACTATGAGGCAACTCTCTAACCATTATGCCACACCCATTCATGGAAGGAGGTATGGAAAAAAAAAAAAACAGCAGGAAGACAAAAATCAGCCAAGTGAGAGCACACCAAGGAAAAGTAGTCATTTGTAGAATTTTTTTTCTCAAAATGAAAACAGTTTGCTATATGTGTTGCAGACAGACAGTGCACCTCCCAAATCATGGCACAGCATCAAAATGAAAAATATGCCTCTCACTCACATATGTCAACTAAACTAGTTCAAACAGTCCAACCACTTGGTAGCAGAGTATTCCTCTGGACTATCCATTAGTATCAACTCTTAAAACTTACTACAGACATGCAAGTAAAATAAAAGTTCATTTAAAGAATGGAAATACAGAATTACCCTCTAGGATTTGCAAAGTTAATTTCAGATGTATTTAAGCTATTTACACAATACATTATGTGCACAGTTCTCAGTCCTTAATAGTAACTCCAATAATGTTGGTCTGCATTGGCTCAGTCTCTCTCACCTCGTCCAACCAACCAGACTATGCATTTTAATCTAGTGCAAGCCTCATATAGGTCTTCATTTAGACCCATACAAAGCCTTAGCCAGATCTTCCTTCAAACCACATCCACAGTAAGTCAAAACGTGGGCCATCCATCCTGGGGAACCAAGAATCTTCAGACAAAACCCCTTCTCTACCAAAGATGATAATCCTACTAGAAATGTTTCAAGCTACACCCTTTTACACAGAAATTAAGGTTATGTCTACTTACCATAAATGTAGATGTTACAGTGTCTTCAAAGTTGAAGTAATATCTTCTTGGGATTTCTTACTGAGGAAGTTCTTGGCCAGCCTGAATACCAGAGATTTATTTCCCTCCTGCGGGACCAGTGGACATCCTCCCTCTGACAGAAGGACGTTGGAAGTATAATGGTCATCAGCCAGTGCCCATATCTCAGGTCCTTCTTGCCCTCACAGAACTTTAGACTCATTCTCCCAGACCTAGGCCAGGAGTACAACACTCATACTGTGCATAACAGGGTTCAACAGTAAAGGAGTGAAAGGCATTCAGTCTGTAGACTATTATATGTTTAACCAATAACCTGGCAGTGACCAAATGTAAGAATTAAACTTTGTACATTGTGTCTCTGACGCAAGCACCTTAATCATTATGCCAACACCTAAAATATGAAAGAAGGGCCGTACTGGAGGAGGGACCTTAAGGACAGAGACAGAAGGGGGACCACCCCAATTCAAAGTGATGAAGAGGGGAAAGTGGGAGGGAAAGGATACTGCAACAGTAAAGACATGAACATTTATGGTAAGCAGACAACTGTATCATGTTTTATTTTATTTCACTGCTACCGTAAAAATCTTCCTGGGAAGATTCCCACAGCTATAAGAAGGGTGGCTGAAGAAAGTACAGTTGTGTACACCTACCATAAATGTAGATACGAAGAACATCAGATATCAGGCAGAAGATAGGTGCCTCTGCAGTACGTCAGAAGTGAATCTAGCTCTAAAGGTAGCGGCTATTTTGTAGTGCTTTGAAAAAAAAAATGTCTGGACTGAGGACCAGGTGGCTGCTTCCAAAATATCTTGAGTAGACAGCCACTCTGATAAAGGCAGCAGTAGCAGTTGTGCCCCTTGCGGAATGAGTACTACTGGTCTCAGACACTTTATCGCCATGATACTTGTAGCAAAAGGAAATATAGTTAAGAGATCCACACAAATTGCTTGTTTACTTATTGGTTTGCCAAATTTGTTATAAGCAATGGCCACAAAGAGCTGATCAGGATTTCTGAATTTTTTGCCTTTACAAAGTAAAACCTGTTAAACATCTAAAACCTTCCCTGCTGGATTTAACTACTGTGGTGTCCTAGATGAGTGTTATGTCTCTAAATTTACTCTACCTACCAGCTACTTAGAGTTATACTGCAACAGTGTGCCGATTCCTATTCTCTGGACCTATCTGCAAGCTGCCTCTCAGTTAAACAGGATAATTTAAAAGTTTATCTTCTGGTGTCTTACAAGCTCCCTGTGTAGGTTTACATTTAAATATCTTTGTATCCCTGACACTTTGTAAAATACCATTTTGAGACTTGCACTCTAGGACCTGCACCCCCCTGCATTTCCTTGCAGGACTGTATATTTTTATTTCTATTTGGGTAATCTTGGGTTTCTGCTGACTTACTTCCATTAACATTACCCTGCAAAGAACAGTGTATGTGTTCAACCTTCCTTATATGTAGGGTAGCACACACTCAAACCAACCCTGTCCCCACCTGAAACGCACTTTAGCCAACCCCACCGTTACGCCCACTGCCTAATAATTTCCTTTACTGTCATTCCCAGTGGAAAAGTTTTAATTTGGCTACAGAAATCAAGTATAGCCCAAACAGACCATCTTTACCACTTACCCTGCAATCCTTGCCAAAGGTTTTAGCCCACTCTAGGACCTGTAAACCCCCCTGCATTTTCCTTGCAGGACTTGAAATCTTTATTTGTACTTGGGTAATCTTGGATTTCTGCTGACTCACTCCCATTAACAGTGTTGTCTGCTCTGAAGTGAGTTATTTCCCTCCCTCATTTGGCTCTCCTTAGCATTTCATTGGCTCACACTTTGTCATTCTTTGCCTGCCCACTGACAGCAGATCAGAAGTTTTTTTCACCCTACTTGCATAGCTTGGAGCCATCTTTAAATATAAAACTTCCCTGCTGGATTTAACTACTGTGGTGTCCTAGATGAGTGTATGTCTCTAAATGTAAGTACATTGGCTTCTATTATACAGAGTACAAGTTAAAAATACTAGTGACTGATGCATACTGATTTTGGATGCTGCCATTGGGAAATTTAGGCTCTCTTGTTTGTAAACACACAGACACCTTTCTAGTCCTCTATTTTTCCCCCTCCATATCTACACTCCACAGACAGCTTTCTAGCCCCTGTTCTATTCCAGCCTACCACCGGAATTAGCCTAGCTGATTGTTTTTCTCTAACTGCTTCAGTATCTGTTACTACCCGCCCACTCCGTTCGCCCTGTGGGCCCACTCCGCCCCCCTACCCCCAATTCCCACCCACCCCAGGGGTCCTACCCTTATACTTACTAACCACACCTCTTCCTCTTCCCATTACTCTCTAACCACACCTTTTCCTCTTCCCATTACTCTCTAACCACACCTCTTCCTCTTCCCATTACTCTCTAACCACACCTCTTCCCATTACTCTCTAACCACACCTATTCCTCTTGCCACTACTCTCATCACATACCTCTTGCTCTTACCATTACCCTCATTACATACCTCTTGCCATTACTCTTCACATTCTTCCTCCTACCTTTACTTTCTAAACACTCTCCAGTTACCCAACTGCACTAATATTAACCTCTCACCACTCTCCTTTTATCACACCACACCCTACTCCCTTCTTTCATCTCCACCCAGTGAATTTATTTTTCTATAAACAATCTATATTTATTCATACAATGTATAAATAACCCATCCCATCTTATAACCCACTCTTATTCACACTCTCACTACCTCCTTTAATCCCTCACCCATCTTTTCACCTCCTTTGAAAACCCACTAGGCCCAAACCTAAACTACCCCAAGAAAGAAACCAACTCTCCAAACTCTCCTCTCCTTTTTATTCATGCTAATATAACATCCTCATCTAACTACATACTTCATAAATACCACAGAACACTACACAAAATACAACAATCAGAACCCCAGGAAAGGCCTACCTCTATACAGCAGATTCCCCAACCCAAACTATCTAAGTGTACTACTCTCTTTAAAGGATGGTGACATCCACCCTAACCCAGGCCCACCAACAACTCCTAAAGTAACAACTCCAAGCTCTAACTGAAATCTACTCCTTTGATATTCTCTGCTTAACAGAAACTTGGTTAAAACCTGTAACCAAAGATGATGAAATCATCCCACCTGGATATAATATCCTGAGACTAGACCGAGTATCCAAGAAAGGTGGTGGGGTTGCTATCCTATAGAAATCTAGCTTACAATTAACCATTCACAACTGTATACTACCTACAGACTCCAATGCAGAAATTCTTATCTCCAAACTTCATCTTAACAATTCCAAATCCATCTATATTATCTGTCTATATCTACCAATTGGTAACACTGCCACCATGGAAAACATACTTTGCTGGCTTTCCCAATACCTGCCCCAGGAAACCATAATCCTAGGCGACACAAACATTGACTGGAGCTGATACTGCAGCAGCCTCCCCACAAACCATATTACCCTATATATGTATTCCCAAACCATTACCTCCCCCACCAGAATAAATAAATCCAACAAGAAATCAAGCTTATTAGACTGGATTCTCATAAACCATCATCCTCACATTTATGATTCAGGAACCCTCCCTGATGATTTAAGTGACCACTTTCTTACCTATATCATCAGACATAAAATCAACTCTCCCATTCCAATATCTGTCAAAAACATCAGATCTAAAAAGTACTTTAACCCTGAACTATTCCAAATGGAACTAAGAGCTTGCAACTGGTCTCCCTTACAAAACCTCCCTTTAGATGAAGCCATTAGCTACTTTAACTCCAACTTTCTTGCCATTCTCAACCACCATGCTCCAACCAGATTAATTAGAATTAAAACCAAATCTACTCCATGGCTTTCAAAAGAAACCAAACATAAAATAAATCTTAGAAACAAACTTTGGGCAAAATGGAGGAAGACTAAAAACCCTATAGACCAACTAACATTTAGACAGCTAAAAAATGAAACCAAGAAAGCTATAATATCTGATAAAAGAAACTACTACCTACAATCCCATCAAGCTAATCAAAACAAATGTCGGGCTAGCATTAACCAACTATTCCATCCAGGTCAATCCACTACTACAAATCCTCAAAATACTGACCACAAAAATCTATTGAATACAGCTAATGCTTTCAATACCTTTTTTTAATAATGCTATACAAACACTAACTAGTCAACTATCACCTAATAACTTCATTCTACATTCTACCTTCCTATAAATCAACCTTACCCCCTACTTTTCATATTCAACCTGTCCCAACAACAAATATTCTAACCCTTCTACAGAAACTAAAACCATGCTCACCCTCAGCAGACCAACTATCTGCTGAATTCCTACAACAATCAGCCAAAGATACTGCTTATCCCATTTCTATTCTGATCAATAGAACTATTACCGAAAGTCATATCCCCAGTTTATGGAAAATGTCCCATATTATCCCCCTCCATAAAGGTGGATACTCCACTGAACTCTCCCAACTACCACCCCATTGCCCTTCTCTCTCCTTTGGCAAAGAGATCATGGAGAAATGCATTCACAGACAATTACTTGACCATCTAACCCAAAATAATTTACTTTCCAACTGTCAACATTGATTCAGACCTTCACATAACACTAGTACTGCCTTTCTTTCCTTCACAGATTGTATCAACAAAAACCGCAATCTTAATAAGCTTTCTTCAGCACTATTTATTGACCTGTCCAAAGCTTTTGACATGGTAAATCACCAAATTCTCATCAAAATACTGAAATCCCTGTCACTAGATACATCTTCTATAAAGTGGTTCCAGTCCTACCTTGATAAAATACAACAGGCCGTACTATGGCACAAGTCTCTCTCCACTCACCTGCCTGTCAAACTTGGTGTCCCTCAAGGGTCTGTCCTAGGACCTGTACTTTTTCCATATTTATTAATGACCTTCACCTTGCCATCCCCCAAGCCACATGCATACAATATGCAGATGACTCCATACTGATATGCTCAGCCACCTCCTCTTCTGAACTTCAATCTCTTACCCAACAAGTATTTAACACAGTTGAGCAATGGTTCACACATAGATGCCTTCTCCTAAACCCCAAAAAGACTAAACTCCTCCTCTTCTCTCCCACCAATAAGTCCTCTCCTCCTGATTTCTCAGTTATCTCTACCAATAAAACTATTATATCCCCTGATCCAACCACCAAACTATTGGGTATCACCATTGACAACAATCTGAACTATGATATCCATATTAACAATACTATAAAAACTGTCAACAAAAAACTTGGCTCTCTCTCTAGGGTAAAATCCTTCCTCTTACCTTCAGCTAAAACCACTATAGCACACACTCATCTAATCTCTTCACTTCTTTATGCCTCACCGATTTTTACTAATCTATCTAAAACTAATCTTAGCAAATTGGAAATGTCTTACAATAACACTGCCAGATTTGCTACAGGCAACCCATTTAGAACCCACCACTGCATTAATTTAAAGCAGCTGAGATGGCTTGAACTACAAAATCTGATTAAATTCCATCAATTATCTATAGCCCACAACACTTTTTACAAACCTTCCAAAACTCCTATTTTTTCCACACTTATCACTCCCTATAAAAACCGGAAATCCTTAAGGTCTTCTCAGAGACTTCTAGTACATACCACTAAACCAAACAACAAGGCTGGTGACTCACTCTTTTCTAATATTGTTGGAAAAGCCTGGAATCTCCTCCCCAGTGAACTCTCCTCACTTCCTTCAGTATCATGCTTCAAAAACAAATTGAAAGTGTTCTTCAGAACACAGTGGTTATGCCCCTGTACTAAGCCTGACTAGTTATGTATCTCTTAATACTTTACTCTTCCTACCCCTTCTACTCATTAACTGTAATTCCTTCCTTATTAACCATAATACCATCTCCTTCTAGAACATATTGATTGTACTAGCATGCTATGTTATGCCTGTATTCTGCACTGCTGAATTTACTGCGATAACCTGTAATACGCATTGTAAATATGATTTTTTTTTTGTTTAAATGTTTCCTTATTTGTTATCTCGTTAATTTCATTGTTCTATCTTGGAGCTTATCTCCTCGGGCCTCTACTGAAAATGGACATGCATCCAGTAAGACTAGCCCAGTCAACAAATGTAAAATAAAAATAAATAAATATCCAGGGAGTGCAAAGATTTCAATCTTTCGTTCTGTATTTTTGGGAAAAAAAGCAGGAAGGTGGATTGCTTGATTTAGGGAGAGCTCTCTCTACCATCTTGGGCATGATGGTGGGTTTAGTTCTCAGTGAAACCAGAGGAATGGTTCTTTAAGCACTACTGCCTGTAGCTTAGCGATTCTGTTAGTAGAAATGATGGCTATTGGGAAGGCTGTTTTCCAAAATAAGAATTTAATGTCTGAGGAAGCACAGGCTCAAAGAAATTACCGAGACTTACACTAATATGAAAATGAGGTCCAAGGAGGTTGCACGGACCCTACTAGACAGCTTTAAGTGGATATTGCCTTTGGGAAACTATTTCTTAATAGGTTGGGAAAGCAAAGGGGGTTGTATTATAGCAGGCAAGTGGAAATGGCAGAAGCATGGATTTTAATAAAGTTAGAGACAAACCACTGGTGAAAGTCTCTATAAAACAGGCAAAAAGGGGTTGCTGGCACATTGGCACCATGAATCGTTTCCATTTTGTGACTAACAATTTCGTAGTACTATTCTTTATGGCCTCTCTGATGAAAAATATGACATCCTTTTATAACTGCTGGCCCTGACAGATAAGGATCACATAATCCAGGCTGCCAAGCTTCAGTTTGTTCAGGATGGGGTGGACATTGGCTCCTTTTTTTAGCTTAAGAGGTCCACCTCCTGTGGAAGTAAACCTGGTTCTTCTCTGGTATGGTTTTCCCTCTTATACAGCTCATCCCCAGGTTACTTGAAAGATCAGGGAGGAAGAGATAAGGGTTTCAGAACTGCACCCTTCTGACCGTGCAGCATTGTTGGTTCCCTCTGTTGCACAACCCGGGGATGAGATGTATAAGAGGGAAAACCATACAGAAATAGACCTGGCTATGGGAAGAAGAAGTCACCCATCCTCAGGCCTGGCCCCTGAACAATACTTTACTGCCAATTTCTTTTGAGTCATAAAGGTCTACTTCTGGTACTCCATTTTCATATGATTTTCTTGAAGACGTGCCTTTTCAGCATCCACTTGAGGGGGGGGTCCTGAAATGGATCTGCTCGAGTGGTTTGTAAGGCTGTTGCTTTCCTGTGGGTGATACTGGGCCGCTAGATGCAATCCCATTTCTTGCGCCACCTCCCAGAGTTAGATTACTAGGTAGCAGACAGGGTAGGAATCTGTACATTCCGTAAGGTATCATATTGCTGGGCTATCATTACCAAGAGGGTAATTGGTTTCCACATCAGTCTGAAAACAATCTTGCCCCTGTAAACTGCCTTCATTTGTTTTAGGTTTATGTTGTTTTGAAGGAAGGGTTTTTTCCCACATGCCTTCCACTTGAAGACTGCCTGTGTGGGTGCAACAAGCTAGGTCTGAGACATTGGAAAGGAAGTCCAATTGAGTAAATAAACTCACCATATGAGTAGATGTTCGAATGATCACCGCTGCAGTATGGTTATATCCTACCAAGGATACAACAGCCAGCCAGTTTCCAAAACATCAGTGCATATTCCATGTACCCAAACCATCTGTCAATTCAAGCTGAGATGACTAAAAAAACATGTTTAGATAACAAGCCCTTCAGAGTTCACGCCAACAGAGACGGAGGCCAAGCCCTGAAAGGATAATACTAGAAACAATAAAAATATTCACACCCTAGAATTAACACCACACCAAAAAACAAACGGGATGGGGATGGAGGGAGTGGCTACTGCAGCAGTAATCACAGCATCTGCTGTTACGGTAAGTTTACTTACACAACTGTACTATGTTCAGCATACTGACCACTGCTACAGCAGCCTTAGCTATATGGGTAGATTACACTAACTTACTACACTTGGGAAGTGAAAGAGGAAGCGTCCAGAAGCCCCTGGATAATGACTCTAGCAAAGCCTGATTTACACCTAGAGAAGGAATCACAGGATCATAGGAAGTTACTAGGCTATTGGCCCTGAGGCCCTTATAAGCCTAGCCAATAGTTTGGCACACGTTTAGACAAGTCAGCACTCAAAGCCTCTTGTCCAGCAGGAACACAGGTGGAATCCCAGGGGTGTATTTCCTGTTTCCCATCCAGTTATCCAGGTTGTCCTTGAAAAGGGATAATGAAGTACTCTGCTTGATGTGGAGAGGGAATCTATTCCACAGATGGGGGTGCCTCTGGGGCACAACTCTGTCCAGCCAACAAGTCCTATTGATGTCACAGACTAGGTTGAGGTCACATGTGCTGGTTACTCGAATGGAGCTTGAACTTGCGGATATGAAGCAGTCCCATCAAGGGAGGGTCTGAGATTGCTTTGTATGCCAGACAGAGGTACCTCTCAGGAGTCTGTATGAAACTGTGTAGAGGGGGCAGGGCTTTTAGCCTATATAGGGTAGATATTTGAGGCCCTGCATTCTTCTGGTGAAGAACCTCCGAGGTGTCTCTAGCTGCTGCATGTGCTTTGCGAGGTACATGCCGAAGGGGGCATTGTACTCAATAACTGGCCTTATAAGGGAAGAATATAGGGATGTCATGACCTCCTCCTTTTCCCTGGATTAGATAGCCTTACATACGAGGTGGGCCATGCAGAAAGTTTTCCGTATAACAGAAGCAACATGGTGGTCAAAAGTCAGGTTTATTTATTTATTTACATCTGTTAACCGGGTAGTGTCCGACTGGGTCAGATACCAGGAATAACTAACTTATGCATAGCAAGTAAAAATTAAATTAAGAACAAATATAAAAATAGACATTTAATGTGTACATTATCCAAAAGGGCAAAAATGCAAGTAAAGTAAAAAAAATGAGCAGCAAAAAAGAAAAATCTGATGCACTAGAAGAGAAGAAAAAAGAATAAAGTAAAACTAGCCAGGAGCAATACAGGTGCAAAGCCAGTTAGCATATAGACAATCTTTCAGGGTAGATTTAAATGTGAACAGGTTTGGAATTTGCAAGATGTGCTGAGGAAGGTTGTTCCAGTCCTTGGCAATTTTATAGGAGTTGAGGAAGTTGCCATGACAGTTGTGAGACAGGGTTACTTTTAGCATTATTTTATTGGATGACCTTAGGAGCCTGCAGTTAGTGTTAAGCTGTAACAGGTTTGAAAGAGCTGGACAGTCTTCAGGTTTTTAAATGATATAGGCAAAAGAAAGTTGCCTTAATACTAACATGTTCATAGGAGGGTACTAGGCTATTGGCCCTAGGGCCTATATAAGCCTAGCCAAAAATGTACCCTGGCTTTCGCCACCCAAGAAAATTATTTTCCTGTGCTCCTGTCAAGCAGAGCCACAGAAGTGATCCCCGGGGTGAATTTCCTATCTCCCATCCAATCAAGATTTTTCTTGGAGAGTGCTAATGAGGAGCTATGTTTGACAGATAGGTAGTCTGTTCCAGAGTATGGGAAGTCTCTAGGACAGGAATCTATCCCTCCAGCATGTTCTGTTTATTGTGGTGACAAGGTTTAGGTCCCTAGAGCGCGTAGCTCAGAGGGATTGGGATTTCTTTAAGTGGAGCATGTCCAACAGCTCTGGGTTTGACAACTTTGTATGTTAGGCAGAGATCACCTCTGAGTAGGCGATTTGCAACTGAGTAAAGCTGGAGTTTTTTTTAGATGGTCTGCGTAGGGCATCTGTTTGAGGCCAGTAATCCTCTTTGTGAGGTATTTATGTGGCCTTTCCAGTTTTTGTAGATGTCTTGTAAGGTACATACCAAAAGGAACGTTGTACTCTATAATGGGTCTAATGAGTGATGAGTAGAGGGGAACAATGACCTCTTTTTTTCTGAATGAGAAACCTTTTGTGATGAGGTGAGCCACGTAGAAGGATTTCCTGACCACTGTGGCGATGTGATTATCAAAGGGGAGACTACTGTCCACCTGTGTCCCAAGGTCTCATCACATTTTTGGCGTTAAGTAGACCACCAGCTATGTGGTAGTTCATGCGTACAGAGTTTTTACCAAAGGGGATGACAATACACTTTTTGGCACGGAGCTTCAGGCCATGGCTTTGACACCAGGCATCTGTCTCAATGAGGCCCTTTTGTAGTATGTCCACATAGTTAGGAGTTTCGATTATGGCTCCTAGTTTGCAGTCATCTGAAAACATTGTTAGCCAAAGACCTTCTGTGTTAGCCTGTACTTCAGAGAAGTAGATACCAAACGGGAGAGGACCCAGGACTGAACCCTGTGGTACTCCACTTGTCACAGTGTGGGTTCTGTCCGTGAGCCAGTTGGCAACCCATCTTGTGACATAGGGATTTATACCTAGTTTAGTGAGCTTATCTATAATTCCAGAGTGGGGCATGGTGTCGAAAGCCTTGGCGAGATCTAGATCAGCTGTGTGAACCACTTTACCCTCATCTATGGCTTTGGTGACTGCTTCAAAGAAGTCAATCAGGATTAGGAGACATGATCTGCCTTTTACAAAACAGAACTGGGTAAGGTCCAGAGTTTGGAGATTACCAATGTCTTTGTTTATGAGTTCCATGATGATACGTTCCATGGCCTTGTAGATCAGGCTAATGGGGCAGTAGTTCCCGGGGTCCGTCGTGGCTCCCCCTTTGTGGAGTGGGATAACCGTCGTGGTGCGCCATTCAGTGGGCACAAAGCCTGAGGTGAGGCTATGACTGAACACGGTACTTACGTAGGGTGCCAGTTCATTCTATAGTTCATGTAGAATGCAGCCTGGGATATTGTCAGGTCCCACGGATGCTGTGTTCTTGGCTTTGGAGAGTGTGTTTTTTTACCTGTGTAGCCGTGATTCCAGGAACTTTGCATTCTTCCGGTATAGAGATGGCCCCTCTAGGGGTGAGGAGGGGGTAAAGTTAGCACTGAACCTATCTGCCAGGATGCTGGCAATATCAGTTGGTTCTGTATATTTAGTGCCATTGTGCTGTAACTCGGAGCAGATCTGAGTGTTACTATTGAGATTGTTGACATAGCTATAGAATGCTTTGTGGTTGTCTTTAGAGTCAGTGGCAATTTTGTTTTCGTAAATAGCTTTGGAGGATTTTATGAGGGATCTCAGCTTCTTACTGAGGTTGACCAGGGCGTTCCTCCAGTCATGGGATTTTACTTTTTTTTGCAACAGTTTCTTTCTTCTGTTGTAGAGTTTGTTTATGGCAGAGGAACACCAGATCGGCTTCCTTTTTTTGGGGGATAGCATCTTGGTTCTATTAGGGATAGCATGATCCATGCACTCGCGTACATGCTTACAAAGTGCATTTGTGTAGGATTCAGCAGTCGTACCTCTATTGTCCGTCTGCATGGGTGTCATAAAGTTTGCCACTTCTGTCTTAAGTGTGAAGTTGGCTTTGGAGAAGTTTTTTTACGGTGGTTTCCCAAATTGGGGGTGGGGCGGGATGGGGATGTCTAGGGTGATTAGCTTGTGGTCAGATCTGACGGAAGAATTGACCTCTGGTGTGGAACACCGGTTGCCCATGTTGGTAATGACCAGGTCTAGGATATTGCTGCCCCTGGTGGGGGTGTGAATAAGTTAATCCAAGGCGTTGGAATTTATGAATTCCAGAAAACGTTGAGCAAAAGAGTTGGTACACGAGTAGCTTTCCCAGTTAATGGTGGGGTATTTGAAATCGCCCATTATTAGGGTGTTAGGTTGTACCCTAATACTTTCCAGTGTATCAAGAAATGAGGAGTGGGAATCCTGGGGCATGGTGAGGGGTCTGTAGCAAGCTACAATTTGGATTGCGGTCTTGCCCAGAGTTAGTTGCACTTGGATAATCTCGGATGCATTATGCTGTGCAACTAGCCTGGAGGTGGGGATATCCTTAATGAATATGGACATGCCTCCACCTTTAGTGCTTCCTTCCGGGTTAGGTGGCCGAAAGGTGTGGTATGAATTATAGCCTGGGAAGCTCCAGACAGCTGAGTTGACGGAGAACTGAACAGTGATGTATGTTATGGGGTTGACAGCAAACTTAGCTATTTTGTTATAAGCAAGATTCTAATTTATTTAGGTCAGATATGGATAGATCTGCAAAGATCTGAGAGCAGTAGAAGAGGGTGACTACCACATGAGATCTAGCTGTGGCAAGTTTAGCTTTTTGTGTAAGGTAAGGCTGACTGGACGATGTTCTTAATGTGATATGTGGGGACGTCACTCTCCCCAAAGTGGATGATGATATAATTTTTGGCATTCAGCTTGAGTTCATGTTTCTGGCACCAGTCATTTGTTTGGGTGAGACCCTCTTGGAGAACGTTCACATCACTTGGGAAATTGATGTCTGCACCCAGTTTACAGTCATCTGCAAACTTGGTCAGCCACAGCCCACTGGTTTTGGCCTGCCCCTCAGAGAAGTATATATCGAATAACAGAGGCCCCAAGACTGACAGCTGGGGTACCCCACTCATTACAGGCCTACTGCTTGAGGTGGCTTCCCCTATTTTGATTAGGCGGGTTCTATCAGTGAGCCAAGTTTGCTAGCCATCTGGTAACATGGATCAATGCCTACTTGACAGTTATGTCCAAGTGGGGAATAGCATTGAAGCCTTTGGCCAGATCAACAGGCAGTGTACACTGTCTTCCCCTCATCCATGGCTTTGGTGACAGTCTCAAATTCAACCAGATTTAACAGACATGACCTCCCCTTGACAAAGCCAAACTGTGTGGGGTTGAGTGTTTGGAGGTTGCCAATGTCCCTGTTAATGAGGTCCATGATGATCCATTCCATGGCCTTGCAGATCTGGTTAGTTAGGTTATTGGGTCTACAATTTCCTGTTTCGGTGGACACTCCATTTTTGTATAAATGGATGACAGTGGCTGTCCTCCACTGGGCTGGGACAAAGCCAGTACTCAAGCTTTGGCTGAATAGGGTGCCTAATGGTGCTGCAAGTTCAGGCCTGATTTCATGTAGGATTCAGCCTGGGATGTTATTGTGTCCCATGGAGGCTGTATTTTTTGCCTTTGAGAGGGCAGTGATGACCTGTTCCCTAGAGATAAGGGGTAGGGGCAGGTATGGAGATGGAATGATATACTGATGGGAGGAACAGAGGGGTGAAGATTTCACTGAATCTATCAGGCAGTACACGTTGGCTACATCTGCATTTGTCTATGTGGTGTCCGTGACTACCAGTTCTGAAGATATCCGGGTGCTTCCTTTGAGACTGCAGACATATGTGAAGGCCTTATGATGGTCTCTAGTAGATGTAGCCAACTTGGACTCAAAGTTGGCTTTAGAGTATTTCACTAGTGCTCTTATTTGCTTGTTCAGGCTAAGGAGACATTGCTTCCTATTGGACACCTGCTCCTTCTTGGTCCTGGACATTTTTTTCCTTTTGTTATAAAGTTTATTTATTGCAGATGACCACCAGACAGATTTACTCTTCCTTGCTGACGATTTTGTCCTGTCAGGTATTTCTGATTCTATGCATCTACATAAATGCTCATACAGTACTTTGGTGTAGATATGGACATTAGTGCCAGTTTCCACAAAGGGGGAGGGGGCTGTGAAGCTGTTTAATCAGCTTTGTAGAAGTTTTTTTGTTTGACTCTAGTTAGAGGGGGGTCAGGGGAGATGGGGACTTTGAGACTGCTTTATGGTCGGATGTTATCAGGGAGGATGATACTGTAGGGCTGCTGCAGTGACTACTCATGTTGGTTAATACCAAAGTCCAAGATATTGTCTCCTGTTGTGGGGGTATCGACTAGCTGTTCCAAGGCATGTGCATTGATAAAATCGAGGAATCTCTGGGCATTTGTGTCCTGGCATGAGTAGTTTTTCTAGTCTATGGTTGGGTAGTTAAAGTTGCCCCAAATCAAGGTAAAGGGTTGAATCTTGACAGACTCGAAACTCCTCCTCCTTTGGCTTCGCTGCACGGGGTCTGAATGTATGATAGGATGAGTAACCGCGTAAGGCCGGGGTGCTCTCCACAGCTTTGAACCAGGTTTCTGAGACTGCATAAATGTCACCATCTTCCAGGGTTAAGAATGCTTGCAATGAGTGCAGTTTCATGTTTAGACTTCTAGCGTTTAGCAGCATGACCTTTAATTTGCATTTTGTTGAAAATTTGTGTGTTGGTAGTATCGACCTCATGACTTTTCCTAAAAAAGGCACTATGGGGGAGGCAAGGACATTTGCCAGAAACCTTAAGCCCAAGTGAGACAGAAGCAGGCCATCTCTAGCAAAGCATCATGGTCTGTTGATCATATCTTCCCAGGCGGTCAGGTACAGGATCCCCCTGGAATGACACCAGAAACTAAGCCAATTGTTGAAGTCAATCATTTTCTGCTTGTATTGAGGCATTATTCTGGGTGATGGTAGAATGCTGCTCAAGGCTAGGGATGTACCTTCCTGGGAAACACTCAGCAATTCAATTATGTTTCTCTTCATACAGTCCAGGGAGGTACGTCTCAAGTCATTCATGCCAGCATGGACCGTGACAGACTCATAACAGTACATGTTGTTGAGAGAATTGAGTGGGTGTGGGATATGGCAGATTCTGACACCTGACAAACTGACTTTCTCCTTATCCAGCCTGGTGAGAGGCACATCAGTGCGTCTCACAATGGAGTCTCCTATGACTAATATGTTGGGTTTATGGTCAGGCCTTAGTGGTTGCAAAACACAGGTATGTGGACTGTGTGAGGTATGTGGTGTGGAGGGTTGTGGAGTTCGCGTGTGTTTTTGCCTCAGAGGTCTCCTTTGTTTGGGTTTTTTTTTTTTTTGTTTAGAGCCTCCACATAAATGGGTGTGCATTGTGTAGTTGTGGGTGGTGTTTGAGGTGTAGTGATTGTGTTGACAAGCTTTTCAGCGCAAGATATACTGGCTTGTGAGGGAGAGAGCACAGGCTGTAGGTTCTTCATGTAATTGCATCTCTCACAAATGGTGTTCCTAGGTGGTAGTAATAGATGGGTGTCTGTGTACATGAGGCAGTTGCTACACACCAGGAATATCCTTGAATAAAAAATGTTCCCCACCTGGGAGGGAGAAACTGGCTCTATCACATCTTGGGATAGCATGTGATGAAAACTGGAGGTAAATATTAGTTGTGCAAAATCTTTCCATAACTATAGATGCCTTTCTTTTCTCTGTTGCAGTATTCTTAATATGAGGCTGAAATGTGTTGAAGAGGAAGAAGGTTTTTGAAATAGGAAGCTAAGTCCTGTGCCTTCTGAGGAGTAAGAGACTCCCATGAGGTCTGTCTGAATCCTGCACCCCTGGAAGATGTGATCTTGAGAGGGGAAGAGAACAGTTTTTTTGTAGTATATGGTAAATCCCACACACTGTAGAAGAGAAATGGCAAAAAGTATGTTTTACTCTAGGATCTCTGAGGAAGTTGACCTAAAGAAATCGCCATAAGGTAAGGGAAAACGTGGATGCCCTGAAGCCTGCAGTAGGCAATCACAGGCTCCAGACATTTTGTAAATACCCCTGGAGTGGGAGAAAGTCCAAAGGGGAGGCAGAGAAAGTACAGTTGTGTACACTTACCATAAATGTAGATGTTAGAGTGTATTCACTGTTGCAGTCATCACATTTGGGTTATCTGCTTGCAGTAGCCCTCAGTCGGCCTTGATTATCAAAGTCTTAGGTCCTGCATCGGTTGCTGTCTCATCTTCCATGACATCAGGTAGTCAGGGGTATAAAGCATGCAGCCGACGCAATTACATCAGTTTTTCTTGCCCCAAATGTCAGGTGCCCCCTAATGGGAAGCAATTAAATATATATGCAAGGGTACACCTCCAATAAAAAGCAACTGCACCAAAAAGCTTTAAGCATAGTAAAAAGGAATAGAGGTATAGCCAAAAGGAGTCGGGGGGGCGGGGGGGGCGGAGGGAGGGTGACCAGGACTGCAACAGTGAATACACTTGAACATCCACATTTATGGTAAGTGTACACAACTTAGGTTCATAGGTTCATAGGTTCATACTAGGCTATCTGCCCAAGGGCATTTATAAGCCTAGCCCATAGTTATGTGGCTTTCGCCACCCCTTTAGTTTGAATAAAAACTATGCCTATCATTTTGCTGTGCCTCTGTCAAGCAGTGACACTGAAGTAATCCCTGGGGTATATCTGCAATCTCCCATCCATTGGTCAAGATTCCTCTTGAACAAGGCCAGAGAGGTGCTCTGCCTCACATGTACCGGGATTTTGTTCCACAGCATAGGGAGTCTCTGGGTGATGAATCTGTCCCTCCAGCACGTTCTATTTATAACCATGTCAAGGTTTAAGTCTCCCGCCCTTGTGGTTCTGTGGGATCTAGATTTTTTGAGGTGAAGCATATTCATCAAATCTGGGTTTGACATGGCCTTATATGTCAGGCACAGGTCACCTCTGAGCAAGCGGTATGAGACTGAATAGAGCTGGAGTTCTTTCAGTCAGGCAGCATAAGACATATTTTTGAGACCCTTTATCCTTTTGGTGAGGAACTTTTGGGGCCTTTCAAGCTGCAGCAGGTGTCTGGTCAGATACATTCGAACGGGCATTGTACTCAATCATAGGTCTAATGAGTGATGAGTACAGGGGGACAATGACCTCCCTTGATCTAGATGTGAATCCCTTCATGATCAGGTGGGCGATATAGAAGGTTTTCCTAACTACTTTAGCAACATGAGTGTCAAACGAAAGGCTACTGTTAACCTGGGTCCCCAGATCCCTGATGACTTTCTGTGCTCAGTGGATTGCCACCTATATGGTAGCTAGGGGTAACCTTGTTTTTCCCGAAGGGTATGACTATGCACTTTTGGCGTTAACTTCAGGCCATGGCTCTGGCACCAGTTATCCGTTTCTGTGAGGCCCTTCTGGAGGATATCTGTGTCAGATGTGTTTTCGACTATGGCGCCCAGTTTGCAGTCATCTGCAAACTTTGTCAGCCATAACCCTCCTGTGTTTGCTTGTACTTCAGAAAAGTAGATGCCGAACAAGAGTGGACCCAGGACTGAGCCCTGTGGGACACCACTTGTGACAGGCTTTGAGTCTGACATGGCTCCAGCAACTCTGACCCTGTGGGTTCTGTCCTATATTCTTCATGTTTCACTGTTGCAGTCATCACATTTGGGTAAATTCCCAAAGCTAAGGATGGGAGGAGGAAATTAGATAACATTGGGACCAGCTATAAGGCCCTGCAAGACTGCAGTGGCAAAGCCAGCTCTGGATTTAGAGAAAATTGGCAAATGGTAATGCTTGGTGAAAGTATGTACAGAACTCCAGGTAGCAGCTTCCAGGATGTCCCTGGTAGGGACACCTGAGAAAGGCTGTAGAGGTAGATGCAGCCCTGGTTGAATGTGGTCTTATCCCCTGTGGGATAGGTTTTCCATGGTGCTTATAGCAGAAATGAATGCAATGGCCTATCCATTTAGAAATGGTTTGCTTTGAAATGGCCTTCCCCTCTGCCCCTGCAGCAAATGCCACCAGCAGCTGTTAAGATTTCCTGAGAGGTTTAGTCCTGTCCAAGTAAAATTTAAGTCGTCTGTGCACATCTGAGTGCAGAATACGTTCCCCTTTATTCTGTTGATTAGAAAATAAGGTTGGCAAATGAATGGACTGATTAAGAGCCACACTGGATACTACCTTTGCCATGAAGGAGGGATTGGTCCTGAGGGTCATCCTGTCCGCATGAAAGATGATGAAAGGCTCCACTGCCATAAGGACCTGTAATTCAGATACCCTTCTTGCTGAAGTGATGGCTAAAAGGAAGGCTGTTTTCCAAGAAAGGAATTTCAACTCTGCATTTGCAGCTGGCTCAAAAGGATGTAGGGCGAGTTTTTCCAATATAAAGTTAAGGTCCCAGGGCTGGGGATGGGGCTCACCTGGGTGGTCTTAAGTTATTGGCCCCTCTCAGGAACTGCTTGAGCAGTGGATGAGAGAAAAGGGGTGGATGTGTGTTGTAATGAGTTGAAATGGTTGAGGCATGAATTTTGGAGGAGGAAAAGGAAAGGCTCTTGTGAAGCATCTCAGTTAATTATTGAAGAATCTGAGGTAAATTGGGCGCTGTTGTGCCCATCCCTTGAGTTTGGTTCCAAGAACAAAATCTCTTCCATTTTTCAGCATAAGATTTTCTAGTACTAGGCCTCCTTGCCTCCAGAATGACAGCCAACACTTGTTTACTGAGGGATGGTAATGGAGAGATCAGGTAATTAGCCAGGCTGCCAAGTTCAGGGTTTGTAGCTGGGGGTGCAGAATCTGGCCCTCCTGCTGGGACAGCAGGGTAGGGGTCTGAGTCAGGTGCCAGCAGTGACACTGCGCAAGAGGGGGTACCAGTGTTGGCGTGGCAAGTCTGGTGCAATCAATATCGTCCTTGGTTTGTCCTGTTTGAGCTTTAGTAGTACCTTGGAGAGGAGAGGCAGAGGAGAAAAGGCATAAACTGACAGATTTTTCCAGGTGAAGGACAGGGCATCCACTTTCCAGGCTTGTTTGTGGGGAGTCCTTGTGCAGAATTTGTCCAATTGGTAGTTCTGGGGGGAGGCAAACAGGTCTATCTCTGGGCTCCCCCACTTCTTTATCAACATGTTGAATATCTTTGGTTCCAGTTTCCACTTGTATGGGTCCATGAGATTTCTGCTTAGTTCATCTGCCAGTGTATTTAGCTTTCCTGGCAGGAATGAAGCTTGTAGGAGCACTTGGTAGCTCAAGGCTGTGTTCCACAGAGCCATGGTTAGTCTGCACAGAGGGTACAAGTGTGTTCCCCCCTGCTTTTTATGTACCACATAACAGTGGTGTTGTCCGTCTTTACCATCAATTGTTTTGGAAGAATGTGGTCCTTGAAGGCTGTCAGAGCATTCTGCACAACTAACATTTCTTTTTGATTGATATGCAGGTGCATTTGACTTGGGTTCCATTTGCCCTGAATGCACTTCCCTGCCAAGTGAGCCTCCCATGCATAGTCTGATGCATACGTTAGGGCTTGGGCAGCAAGGGGTAGAGTGAATGGCAGTCCCTTGTTTTGGAGGAAGGCCTCTGCCCACCAAAGGAACTCTAACTGTAGGCAAGGTATGACGGGAACCATTGCTTCTAGATCCTGAGAATGTTGACACCATAGGCTTTTTAGATACCACTGTAGTTTCCTCATATGCAGTCTTGCATATGGAATTAGGAGAATGCAGGAGGCCATGAACCCAAAGACTTGCAGTATTTGTCTTGCAGATAGCAGGGTCTTTGTGGCCATTAATATGAAGTAAGCTGTCAAATGAACTTGTTTCTCTGGCGTGAGGAAAGCCATCTGGGAAGTTGTGTTCAAGCTCGATCCCAGGAATACAATTTGTTGGCAGGGTACAAAATGTGATTTCTTTTCTTTTATGGTGTACCCCGGAGAAGTTAGCACTTTTTGTACAAACGCCAGATGATTCAATAGTATGTCCAGACTTTCTGCCTGAATTAAACAATCGTCCAGGAATGGGTATATTTGAATATTTCTTTGCCTGCAAAATGCAAGGACTGCAGCTAGGCACTTTGTGAATAACCTGGGCGCAGTAGATAAGCCAAAGGGCGGTGTAGATAACTGATGCATGAAGCCTGCTTTGAAGCGTAGGTATCTTCTGCAAGATTCCCTGACTGGGATGTGCAGGTAGGCTTCCTTTAAATCCAGTGTTGCTAACCAGGCATCCTTGCCTAGCATAGGAAGCAACTGGTGAAGAGTTAGCATCTTGAATTTTGGGATCACCAAAAAAGTGTTTAGGATAGAGAGGTCCAGGATAGGACAAGTACAGTTGTGTACCTATCATAAATGTAGATGTTCGAGTATATTCACTGTTGCAGTCATTACACTTGGGTTATCCTGCTGGCAGGCTATCCGCATTTGGCCTGAATTCCAAAGTCTTGGTCTGGCGTTGGCTGCTGTCGCCTCTTCCCTGATGTCAGAGCGCCAGGGGTATACAAGATGCAGCCAACGCCATTTTCTTCAGTTTTTCTTGCCCCAGATGTAAGGTGCCCCCAAAAGGGTAGGCTATAAAAACATTGCTAATAAAAGCATGCACTACATACACAATACCTTCATCTACAAGCAAATACACCACATAGGTTTGTATAGGATAGAGAAGTACAGAGAAGTCCCAGCAAAGAAGGGGGTATGGTGGGTGGGTAACCTGGACTGCAACAGTGAATACACTCGAACATCTACATTTATGGTAGGTACACAGCTGTACTATGTTCATCGTGTTTCACTTTTGCAGTCATTACACTTGGGTTGAATCCCAAAGCTGAGGTAGGGCGGCTGGGTCTAAATAGCATTAGGAGTGGCTATAAGGCCCTGCAGAACTGCAGTGGCAAAGCCTGCTCTGGATTTAGAGTAGAGTAAAGAGATAAGTGGTAGTGCTTGGTAAAATTGTGCACTGAAGTCCAAGTTACAGCCTCCAAAATATCCTTGTTTGGTACTCCTCTGAGGAAGGCTGCTGAGGTGGCTACTGCCCTGGTAGAATGTGGTCAAATGCCCTTAGGCACTGATTTGCCCTGGTAGAATGTGGTCAAATGTCCTTAGGCACTGATTTGCCATGTTGTGAATAGCAGAAATGAATGCAGTGTCCTATCCATTTTGAAATGGTCTGCTTTGAGATGGCCTTTCCTTGTGATCCTGCAGCATATGCCATTAAAAGCTGCTCAGTCTTTCTGAAAACTTTACTTTTGTCCAAGTAGATGCGTAGCTGTCTGTGTATGTCCAAAGAATGCAGAAGTCTCTCCCCTTTATTCTGTGGGTTTGGATAGAAAGTAGGCACATGAATGGTTTGGTTAAGAGCCACACTGGACACTACCTTAGGCATAAATGTTGGGTATGTCCTTAGAGAAACCCTGTCCGGATGGAAAATAATAAAAGGTTCCACAGCCATTAATGCCTGTAACTGAGACTCTTCTTGCTGAAATTATTGCTAGGAGCAGAGCTGTTTTCCATGATAAGAATTTTATCTCAGCTGTATTGGCTGGCTCAAAAGGAAGCAGTGTGAGTTTTTCCAAGACAAAATTGAGGTCCCATGCAGGTATTGGTGCTCTCCTTGGAGGTCTTATGCTTTTGGACCTCTGAGGAACCGCCTAAGCAATGGATGTGAAAAAATTGGTGGTTCCGTATTGTAATGAGCTGAAATGGCAGAGGCATGGATCTTAATTGATGAGAAGGATAGGCCTTTGTCCAGCATCTCAGTCAGATATTGTAAAATCTGAGGAATATCTGGTACAAGTGGGTCAATTCCTTGCACTTGGTTCCAAGCACAGAATCTCTTCCACTTTTATGCATAGGATTACCTGGTGCTGGGCCTCCTGGCCTCCAAAATAACATCCATAACCGCTTTAGAGAGAGGTGTATTCTGAATGGTTACACTATCCGCCATGCAGCTAGATTTAGGGTTCTGAGTTGGATGTGCAGGATCTGATTGTTTTGTTGGGTCAGCAAATGAGGAATTTGAGGCAATGTCCAGGCTGAGCCTCGAGACAAGCTCCTTAGGATTGGGTACCAGTGTTGGCATGGCCAATCTGGGGCAATTAGTATCATTTGTGGCATCTCTTGTCTGACCTTTAGGAGTACCTTGGGGAGGAGAGGCAGTGGAGGAAAGGCATATACTGTAAGGTTGTTCTAGCTGAATGACAAGGCATCCACTTTCCATGCTTGTTTGTGATAAGTCCTTGTGCAGAATCTCTGAAGTTGGCAGTTGTGAGGGGAGGCAAAAAGATCCATGTCTGGGCATCCCCATTTCCTTGTTATCATGCTGAAGATTTGTGGATCTAGTTTCAACTCGTGAGGATCCATGAATTTTCTGCTTAGTTCGTCTGCCAGAGTATTTGTTTTTCCTGGAAGGAATTGTGCTTGCAGGTGTACTTGGTAGGTCAATGCTGTGTTCCACAAAATCATGGCTTGTCTGCAGAGGGGGTAGGAATGTGTGCCCCCCTGCTTGTTTATGTACCACATAACTGTGGTGTCGTCAGTCTTTATCAGCAGCTGTCCTGGATGAAGTAGGTCCTTGAAGACTGTCAGGGCATTTTGTACAGCTAGTATCTCATTTTGATTGATGTGAAGATGCCTTTGGCTTGGGGGCCATGTGCCCTGAATACATTTTCCTGCCATGTGGGCCCCCCAGGCATAATCTGACGCATCTGTTGTTAGTGTTTGCCTGGCTGCTGGGTAAAATTAATGGCTGTCCCTTGTTGTGGTGACAGGCCTGTGCCCACCATCGAAACTCCTGTTGCAGGCAGGGAATGAGTGAAATTAATGATTCTAGGCTGTGGCAATGTTGAGTCCAAACACTTTTTAGATACCATTGTAGTTTCCTCATATGCAGTCTTGCATATGGAATTAGCAGAATACAGGAGGCCATGTAGCCCAGAGCCTGCACAATTTTTCTTGCAGATAACTGGGTCTTTGTTGCCATGCTTTCGAAGTAAGAAGTCAGTTGCCTTTGTTTGTCTGGCGTGAGATAAGCCATTTGGGCAGTTGTGTTTAAGCTTGCACCCATGAATATTATCGCTTGAGAGGGTACTAGTTTTGATTTCTTTTCGTTTACTGTGTACCCTTGGCAAATTAGTAATCTTTTTACAAACGCCAGATGCTTTAGTAGAATGTCTTTGGTCTCTGCTTGAATAAGGCAGTCGTCCAAGTAGGGATATATTTGAATTCCTCTGTCTGCAAAATGCAATTACTGGTGCCAGGCATTTTGTGAAGACCCTGGGCACAGTAGATAAGCCAAAGGGCAGTGCAGAGAATTGGTAGTGCATTGAGGCAGTTATGAATCTGAGGTATCTTCTGCAAGATTTTCCGATTGGGACATGCAGGTATGCCTCTTTGAGGTCCAAAGTTACAAGCCAAGCCTTCTTTCCCAGCATGGGCAGAAGCTGTTGCAGAGTCAACATTTTGAATTTTGGTACGTCCAGAAAGTATTTAGAATAGACAGGTATAGAATTGGTCTCCATGCTTTGTCCTTTCTTGGTACTAAGAAAAGTCTTGAGTAAAATCCTTGTCCCTGCTCCTGTTGTGGCACTGGCTGAATGGCCCTCATTTCCATGAGAGATGTTACTTGTTTTTGTGCCTCTGCCCATTGATTGTGTGACAGGTCTGGCATACCCTTTGCCTTTGGAAGGGTGTGAAAGTGGAACCTGTAGCCCTTTTTTTGTGAAAAAAGTGCTAGCTTTCCCCCTAAGGGTGCTGCCAAGAGAGAAATGCTTAGCATTGTCAGAGGGAAGTCATTGGGACTGTTTCCTATATGGCTGTGATTTGTCTTCTCTGCTTTTGGAGGTAGAAGCACCCCATTGCTTGGGCCTGTATGAGCCCTGGGGCTGTTGCCTGCCTCTAGGGCATCTGTATTGGCCTCTTTGTGGCCTGACACGGGAAAGGACCAATTTTTAGAAGGCCAGTTCCTGCTAAATCTGGGTGGCTGTACCTGTAAGAAATCCTTCACTGTCTGCATAGATTTAGCTTTATCCTCCATTTTCTTCAACACCTCTTCTGCCTTAACACCAAAGTATCATGCTGTAATGGAACATCCAATAATTTTGCTTTAACATGATCAGGCAGAGTCTGTTCCTTTAACCAAGCATGCCTTCTAACAACAGAACCTGTTACAGCGGCCCTGCAAGAGGCCTCCAGTGAATTATAACCATATTGCAAAGTATGTTTCCCACTTGTTCAGCTGCATGCAATAAATTCTGCAATTCTTTGTTCTCAGAACATTCAGAATTTGTCAACATTTTCTGTTTTAACAAAGACATTAAGTATTGCTGATATTTGAGCATATGAAACTGACAATTTAAAGCCCTTACAGCCAAGGTAGCAGAAGTGTAGACTTTTTTCCCCCATCTGTCCAGTGCCCTAGAATCTCTATTTGAGGGGACAGGGTTTTTAGCAGTAGCAGCCTTAACCCGTTTGGGACCCTGAGAAATAGTTTCTGCGTCAGCAGCAGGGTTTTTATATAAAAATTTATGAGAAACTGGAAACCCTGTAGTATCTGTCCGGCTTAACAGGGGCAGGAGGTAAAGAGTCAGGAGACAGGCCGGACTTTGAAAATACATCTACAATGTCTAGAACAGGAGGAATTATAAGAGGTCTGTGCTGAGGAAGTAGAAGAAAGTCTCCAAGCCTTTTCTTAGAATCTAATAATCTTGGCTCTCCCAGTGGAAATGCTCCCTCATGGTATGCAGGATTTCCCCAAATGAGTAATCCGCAGGAGAAGAAGTTGAAGGAATAGATTCTTCAGCATCAGAATCCTCATAGGGAGGAATAGAGTATCCCTGTTCTGAAGAGGAGTCAGAGGAAATGGAAACCTGATCAGAGGAATCATATTCAGTATCTTGCCTAGGCCTCTTATCAGGAGGGGTATTGGGAACCCCTGATCAAAGTAATTAGGCCTTTGGCCATTTTGAGCATCTGTTTCTTAGGCATAGAAGTCTACTGTTTTAGACTTTGTCTTGGATGCTGAAGTAGGCTTGATATAAAGCTGTGTAGGTCTGAAAACACCCTCAGAAGCTGATGCCTGCTCAGCGGCTCTGGAACCATCTGAGGGATTAGTTTACGAAGGGCCAATACCTTGAGTATCCAGAGGCCTAGTTGTCTCCACGTGGGAGTTGGAGGTAGCCTGTGGCTCTGAGGTAGCAGGTGTCAGGGGCCGCGAAAGCACCTCACTGAGCACCGGCGACTGGCCTAGAAGAGGCTTTGCCGTCGGTTTTGGACCTCGGATGCCTATCCTATTCTTTCTCCTTGCACTTTTTATGAATTCCGGTCGGTTGTTCCGAAGGCATTATATAGCTGAACCTTCGGCCAAAGTAAAAAAAAAAAAAAAAAAAAAAAAAAAAAAAAAAAAAAAAAAGCAAAATCATACAGACGCTTAATAGTGCGTTGGTTAAATCTAGCACAAAACCGACAACTAGCAACGTCGTGGTCAGGGCCTAGGCAAGGAATACAGTAAGAATGAAAATCCTTATGAGGTATTTGCTTCCCACAAGAAATACAATTAACTTTTTCTGACATCGGTCTGGAGCAAGAAAAAAGTTTCCCCAATGGGGTACTTAGCTTTATAGAAGACTTCGGATCTGAAATTCAATTTCGAAAATCTCAGGAGTCGGCCAACCGGCACTTGCGAACTGCTTTTGCTTCGGGCACCGCGTGGCAAGAAAGACTGAAGAAAATGGTGTCTGCTGCATCTTTTATACCCCTGGCGCTCTGACGTCAGGGAAGAGGCGAGAGCAACAGACGCCAGACCAGGACTTTGGAATTCAGGCCGATTGCGGGTAGCCTGCCAGCAGGATAGCCCAAGTGTAATGACTGTAACAGTGAAACACGAACATCCAGGAGTTGTCTTTTCTGGGCACCAGGAAAAGTCTTGAGTAGAAAACTTATCCCCTTTCCTCTTCTGGGAGTGTCTGAATAGCCCTTATACTTAGAGACAGAACTTGCTTTTGTGCCTCTGCCCACCAATTTGGGGGTAGATCTGGCCAACCGTTGATAAAGTGTGGAAATGGAATCTGTTTCCTTGAGAAACTATATTTAAAAGCCATTTGTGCTGGGTAACGAGTTCCCAGTTTTTTGCCTGCAGAGCAATCTTTCCCCCTAAAGGAGCAGTCAGTTGAGAAGGGCTTGGAAGTTTTAAAGTTAAGTCATTGAGACAGTTTACCATAAGGGGAGTTTTACTACCCTCCCTGCTTTGGACGTGGGAGCCCCCCCACTGTTTAGTCCTGTGCGTACCTTGGGACTGAAGCCTGAATGTTCTGCTGGCTCTGGGTTTGGACTGAAGGCCTGTAAAAGGCAGGAAAGGACCAATTTTTAGAGGGCCAATGCCTACTAAATCTTGGAGGCTGTACGTGCAGGAAATCTAACAGTTTGCATAGATTTAGCTTTTTCCTCCATCTTTTTAAATACTACTTCTGCTTTGTTGCCAAACAGGCGGTCCTGGTTTAAGGGAGCATCCAGCAATTTAGCTTTAACATGATCTGGCAAAGATTGCTCCTTATTGCTCCTTAAGCCAAGCATGTCTTCTAAGTACAGACCCAGTGACAGCAGCCCTGCAAAATGCCTCTAGTGAATCAAAACCACATTGCAAAGTATGTTTTCCAACATGTTCAAAAGAATGCATTAAATCCTGTAAATCCTTATTTTCAACACAGTCAGGAATCATCATTTCCTGTTTAAGCAATCCAATAATATGCTGCTGATACTTTAACATATGAAACTGGCAGTTTAAGGCCCTAATGGCCAAGGCTGCAGAAGTGTATACCTTCTTACCCCATCTATCCAGCACCTTGGAATCTCTATCAGAGGGGGTAGGATTTTTGGCAGTAGTAGTCTTAATGCCCTTAGGTACCTGTGAAATGGTCTCAGGATCTGCAGAAGGATTTTTAAAAGAGAACCTTGTGAGAGTCAGGAACCATGTAATATCTATCTGGTTTTCTAGGAGTAGGGGGGTAGAGAGTCAGGGGCCAAGCTAGATTCCGAAAAGGCATCATTAACAATGTCCAGTACAGGGGGGATAGCTAAAGGCCTGTGTTGGGGCAGGAGTAAGAAATCCCTAAGCCTCTTTTTAGAATCAGAGTAATCCTGGCTTTCCCAGCGAAAATGCTCCCTAACAGTATGCAAGGTTTCACCAAAAGAAAAATCCTTTGGAGGGGAAGCAGAGGGAATAGAGTCCTCTGCATCAGAATCCTCATATAGATGAGGGTAAATCCTGGTCATCAGAGGAAACAGAATCCTGATCATTAGAATCATAAGCAAATTAAGTCCTAGGTCTCTTAGAGGGGGAAGGTCGGCTTCCCCTGATTAAAGTAATAAGGTCTTCAGCCATTCTTATCATTTGTTTTTTAGGCATAGAGGCCTGGCCATGCAGTCTGGGCGTCGGTTTTCTAGGCACGGATCGAGTTTTAGGCCTTGAAGATGAAGATGGCGTTGCTTTAATATGCAAGTCAGTAGGCCTGAATACACCCTCAGAAGCCGGTGCGCCTGCACAGTGGCTCCGGACCTATCCAAGGTAGAGACATTCGCAGGTTCTACAGTTGAAGCATCTTGCAGCATACTGGACTCCGAATGGGTCTCAGTAGAGGCCTGCGAATCTGAAGTAGCGGGCATCAGGGACTGCAAAAGTGCCTCACTGAATACTGGCGAACTGGCGACTAGCTTAGGAGAAGCGTCGTAGGCAGCTTTGCTCCTACGCGGCCTGTCTGTCTTTACCTTTGCTTTTTTTTTTTCGGAATGTCAGGTTGCTTACCAAAGCTATATCTGGGTAATTGAACAGAGTACCAAGATATTTAGAAGCGTAAATATAACGATGACTAATAGTTTGTTGTTTAAATAAGACACAAAACAGACAGCAAGGTACGTCATGGCCAGGGCCTAGGCAAGGAATACAGTACGAATGAAAATCTTTATGAGGTATTTGCTTTCCATAAGAAATACAATTACTGACTTTTACTGACATCGATTAAGAGCAAGAAAATGTTTCCCCAATGGGGTACTTAGCTTTAGTTGAAGACTTCGGTTCTGAAACTCGAAAATGAAAATTTCAGGAGTCAGCCGACTGGCACTTGCAAACTGCTTCGGGTACCACACGGCAAGAAAGACTGATGTAATGGCATCGGCTGCATGCTTTATACCCCTGACTACCTGACGTCATGGAAGATGAGATAGAAACCAATGCAGGACCCAAGACTTTGATAATAAGGCCGACTGAGGGCTACTGCAAGCAGATAACCCAAATGTGATGACTGCAACAGTGAAACACGCAAAGAACATCTGAAAATGCATGAAAGCTATAAAGAAACGTAAAACCGTCATGCAGCTGGGGTGTATGGGAATGTATAGGTATTTATCTTTGATATCCAAAGAGGCTAAGAAGGCTTGTGGAAGAATATGACAGAACAAGATTTGAAGAGTTAACATACACAAGGCGGGTACCTTCAGAAAGGTGTTGGGATGGGTCAGATCAAAGTTGGGCCTAAAAGAAAGTACAATTGTGTACACTTACCATAAATGTAGATGTTAGAGTGCATTCACTGTTGCAGTCATCAAATTTGGGTTATCTGTCTGCAGGTAGCCCTCAGTCAGCCTGAATACCACAGTCTTGGGATTTCTGCATCGGATGCGGTCGCTTTTCCCATAACGTCAGGTCGTTAGGGATATAAACATGCAGCGGATGCCATTTACATCAGTTTTTCTTGCCCCAGATGTCAGGAGCCCCCAAAATAGGAAGCAATTACATGGTATGGAACACCCCCAGCAAAAAGCAAAGCCAATGATAAAAGATATGCCAAACAAAAAAGATCGGTAGAAGTAAAGAGAAGTCAGGCGGCTGGAGGGAGGGTAACCAGGACTGCAACAGTGAATACACTCGAACATCTACATTTATGGTAAGTGTACACAACTGTACTATTTTTTTTTTTTGTGTTTCACTGTTGCAGTCATCAAATTTGTGCTGATTCCCAAAGCGGAAGATGAGTGGAGGTAGTTAAGAAGCATTAGGGCTGGCAATCAGGTGTCGTAAAACTGCTGTGGCAAATCCAGCTCTGGATTTAGAAAAGATAGGCAAGTGGTCATGCTTGGTGAAAGTGTGTACAGAGCTCCATGTTGCAGCTTCCAGGATGTCCCTGGTAAGGACTCCCCTGAGAAATGTTGTAGAGGTTGATGTAGCCCTACTGGAATGTGTTCTGAACCCTGTGGGGTAGGTTTCCCATGGTGTTTGTAGTAGAAATGGATGCAGGGTGCTATCCATTTAGAAATGGTTTGCTTTGAAATGGCCTTGCCCTCTGCCCCTGCAGCAAAGCTGACTAGCAGCTGGTCAGATTTTCTGAAAGGCTTAGTCCTGTCCAGATAGAACCTAATCTGCCTGTGCACGTCCAGGGAGTGCCGGATCCTTTCTTTGCCACCTTGGGCATAAATGACGGGTTAAGTCCAGAGGGAAACCCTGTCCGCATGGAAGATAATGAAGGATTCCACGGCCCTAAGGACCTGCAACTCAGACACTCTGAAGTGATGGCTAGAAGTAAAGCTGCTTTTCCACGAGAGGAATTTTAATGCTATTGTAGCAGCAGGTTAAAAGGGCGGAAACATGAGCTTTTCCAATACAAAGTTAAGGTCCCAGGCTGGAGTGGGAGCTCTCTTGGGGGGGGGGGGTCTTAAATTTCTGGCTCCTCTCAGGAACTGTTTGACCAGAGGATGAGAGAAGAGGGGTGGCTCAGTATTATAATGAGCTGGGATGGCAGAGGCATGAATCTTAATTGAAGAGAAGGAGAGGCCTTTGTTGAGCACTTCTGTTAAGTAATCTAGTATAGGAGGTAAGCTTGGCACAGTTGTGTCCATTCCCTGAGACTGGCTCCAGGAACAGTATCCATTCCACTTTTCTAAATAGGATTTTCTAGTACTAGGCCTCCTTGCCTCAAGAATGACATCCAGCACCTGCTTACTGTGGGTTGCTGGTGATGAGTTCAGGGGATGAGCCAGGCTGCTAGGTTCAGGTTCTGTAGCTTTTTGTTTTTGCGTCTTTCAACTTTTCCCAGGAACTCTGGTCCGCTAATGATTGGTAGTTGATTTTTACGTGCCGAGTTACCAGCCCTGACGCACAACCTTAAACGAAGGTACACCCATTCACGCATGTCTCCAAGCAGAAGACGCTCTAGCTGAGAATCGAACCGGACAGCATCGTACTGTGAGGTGACAACACTACCACAGCACCACCACCACGCTGAGGGTGCAAAATCTGGCCCTCCTGCTGGGACAGCTTGGAAGGGATCTGTGGCAGATGCCATGGTGGCACTACTGTCAGACTGCGCAAAAGAGGGCAGCAGTGCTGGCGTGGCCAGTCTGGTGCAATCAGGATTGTCCTTTGCTTGTCCTGTTTGATCTTTAGTAGAACCTTCAAGAGAAGGGGCAGAGGGGGAAAGGCATAGATTGAGAGGCTTTCCCAGGTAAAGGACAGGGCATCCACTTTCCAAGCTTGGCTGTGGGGAGTACTGCTGCAATATTTGCTCAATTGATAGTTCCGAGGGGAAGCAAAGAGGTCCACCTCTGGTGCCCCCCACCTGTTCCTCAAAAGCTTGAATATTTTGGGTTTCAGTTGCCACTCGTGTGGGTCGAAATTTCTCCTCAAGTCATCTGCCAGTGAGTTTAGTTTGCCTGGAAGGAATTGTACTTGCAGGTGCACTTGGTTGCTCAAGGCTGTGTTCCACAGATCTGCAGAGTGGGTAAGGAATGGGCTCCCCTGCTTGTTTATGTACCACATAACTGTGGTGTTGTCTGTCTTTACCAATAGTTGTCCTGGAAGAATAAGGCCTTTGAAGGCTGTCAGAGCATTCTGTACAGCTAACATTTCTTTTTGACTGATATGCAGGTGCATTTGCTTTGGGCTCCATTTGCCTTGAATGCATTGTCCTGCCATGTGAGCCCCTCACGCATAGTCTGATGCATCTGTTGTTAGGGTCTGGGCGACAGGGGGTTGTGTGAAAGGGAGTCCCTTGTTGTGGTAGCAGGCCTTTGCCCACCAAAGGAACTCTGTCCTTAGGCAAGGAATGATAGGAATCACTGTTTCCAGGTCCTGAGAATGTTGACACCAGAGACGTTTTAAGTACCACTGAAGTTTCCTCATATGCAGTCTTGCATATGGAATTAGAATGCAAGATACCATGAACCCTAGGGCTTTCAGTATTTTACTTTCAGATAGCTGGGTTTTTGTGGCCAGTAGATTGCAGTTTGTCAAATAAATTTGTTTTTCTGGAGTGAGGAATGCCATCTGGGAAGTTGTGTTCAAGCTTGCTCCCAGGAATACAATCTGTTGGCTGGGTACCAGATGTGATTTTTTTTCATTGATGGTGTACCCCAGTGAAGTTAGAAGTCTCTTTGCAAATGTCAGGTGCTGTAGTAGCAATTCCTGACTGTCCACCTGTATCCGGCAATAGTCCAAGCATGGGTAAATTTGAACCCTTCCCTGCCTGCAATATGCAATGCCTGGAGCTAGACATTTTGTGAATACCCTGGGCGCAGTAGATAAGCCAAAGGGAAGTGCAGAGAACTGAAAGTGCATAGAGCCTGCTCTGAAACATAGGCATTTCCTGCAAGATTCCCATATGGGGATGTGCAGATAAGCTTCTTTTAAGTCTAGGGTTGCTAGTCAGGAGTTCTTGGCTAGCATAGGAAGCAGCTGTTGCAGAGTAAGCATTTTGAATTTTGGAACCACCAGAAATGTGTTGAGAATAGACAGATCCAGGATAGGACTCCACGAGTTTTCTTTTCTGGGTACAAAAAACAGTCTGGAATAAAAGCCATGTCCCCTTTGTTCTGCTGGGACAGGGAGAATAGCCTTGATACTGAGAAGAGAAAGTACTTGCTTTTGGGCCTCTGCCCACTGGTTTGGGGGAAGGTCTGGCCATCCGCTTGGGGTTGGGAGTGAGTGGAAGTGGAATCTGTATCCCTGGGAAACCATGTTTAAGTCCCATCTGTCCTGGGTAATGTACTCCCAGTTTTTGGCATGCAGGGCAAGTTTCCCTCTTAAAGGTGCAAGTACTTGGGCAAGGCTTGGAAGAGTTAAGGATAAGTCATTGTGAGATTTTAACATAGAATGGTGGCTTACTACTCCCTGTTTTGGATGTGGGAGCATTCCATTGCTTAGATCTGTGCATACCCTGAGACTGTAGTCTTGGTGGTTTGCTGCCCCTGGGTTTGGGCTGAGAAGGTCTGGGAGGGACTGGAAAAGACTAGTTTTAGAAGGCCAATGTCTACTGAGTCTAGGTGGCTGTACTTGCAAGAAATCTTTAACAGTTTGCATAGATTTAGGAGTTTGCATAGATTTCGCTTTTTCCTCCATCCTTTTGAGGATGACTTCTGCTTTATTGCCAAATAGTCACTCTTGGTTTAATAGTGCATCTAGTAATTTTGCTTTGACATGGTCTGGCAAGGTTTGTTCCTTAAGTCAAGCATGTCTTCTAAGAACAGACCCAGTGACAGCAGCCCTGCAAGATGCTTCTAAGGCATAAAAACTACATTGCAAAGTATGTTTACCAACTTGGTTAGCAGAATGCATTAACTCTTGTAAATCTTTATGTTCTGCAAAATCAGGAATCAATATAATTTTCTGTTTAATTAGTTCCATAATATGTTGCTGACACTTTACCATATGAAACTGGCAATTTAAACTGATGGCAAGAGTAGCAGAGGTGTATAACCTTCTTACACCATCTGTCTAAAGCCCTAGAATCCCTGTCCAAACGGGTAGTATTTTTGGCTGTTGTAGCCTTAATGCCTTTAGGTCCCTGGGAAATGGTTTCTGGATCCACAGCAGGATTCTTAAAGAGGAATTTGCGGGAGTCAGGTACTCTATAGTACCTGTCAGGTTTCCTGGGAGCTGAAGACAACGTATTAGGGGTAAGGCGGGATTCCAAGAAGGCGTCTTCTACAATTTCCAGAACAGGAAGGATAGCTAGAGGCCTGTGCTGAGGTAAGTTTAAAAATTCCCTGAGTCTCTTTTTGGACAGAGTAGTCCTGGCTCTCCCAGCAGAAATGCTCTCTAAGGGTATGCAGGGTTTCACCAAAAGAAAAATCTTCTGGTGGGGAAACAGAGGGAATGGAATCCTCTGCATCAGAATCCTCATAGGTAGATAAGGGTATGTCCTGGTAATCAGAAGGGTCAGAGTTATCAGACTCCTGATCTAAAGAATCAGAAGGAAAATCAGTTCTTGGTCTTTTTGAGGGGGAAGGCTGACTTCCCCTAATTAAAGTAATAAGGTCTTCAGCCATTCTAAGCATTTGTTTCTGTGGCATGTGGGCCTGTGAACACACTTTGGTCATTGGTTTTCTAGGCGTAGTGCGAACTCTAGGCCTAAGAAAATCGAAGGCCTGAATACACCCACAGAAGCTTGTGCCTGCACAGCAGCTCCAGACCTATCCAAGGTAAACATCCGCAGGTTCCATAGTCGAAGCATCATCTCGCAGCATACCAGACTCTGAATGGGTCTCAGTAGAGTCCTGCGAATCTGTAGAAGCAGGTATCAGAGGCTGCGAAAGTGCCTCACTGAGTACCGGCGGACTGGCAACTAGTTTAACAGTAGCGCCGTCGGCAGTTTTGGACCCATACGGTCTGTCTCGGTCTTTATCCTTACATTTTTTTCAGAAGATCAGTAGTCAGATGGCTTATTGAAGCTATTTCAGAAAACGGAGTTCGAAAGCGAAAGAATTTAGAGACAAAAATTGTCCGACGAATAGTTCGGGCGTTGAACACAGCACAAAACCGACGAGAGGGACGTCGCGGTTTGGGCCTAAACAGGTGACACAGTAAGAATGAAAATATCCTTGAGGTATTTGCTTTCCACAGGCAAGACTATCATTAATTACTAATTTTTTCTGACATCGGTTAGAGTAAAAAAAAAGGATCTCCAATAGGGTACTTATCTTTTAGAAGACTTCAGGTCTGAAACTCTACAAACGAAAATTTCAGGAGGCCACTTGCGAACTACTTCTGCTTCGGGCACCACACAGCAAGAGAGACTGATGTAATGGCATCAGCTGCATGTTTTATACCCCTGATGACTTGACATCATGGAAGAAGTGACAGCATCGGATGCAGAAATCCCAAGTCTCTGGTATTCAGGCCAAATGAGGGCTACCTGCAGGCAGATAACCCAAATGTGATGACTACAACAGTGAAACATGAAGAACATCCAGTCTTTCTGGGCACCAAGAACATTCTGGAGTAGAAACTCCTTCCTTTTTGGTTTTAAGGAACTTCCTGAATGGTTCCCTATCTCCATAGGTCTAGAACTACCTCTGGGAAGGAGGGTAGTCATTTCTTTGGTGGCTGAGGGGTGCCCCTGAAGGAAGACAGGTAATCCCATACCAGAAAGTATCCATTCTGAATGATGGAGAGAACCCAGTAGTCTTGAGTTATGTTTTCTCAGACTGGCAGAGACAAAGAAGCGGTGGAAAAGTGGAATGTGAGTGGGGTTTGGTTTGGGCAGTCAGAGGGAATCTGGCATGTTTGGAAAGGGCTGCTTCTGTGCTGGAGTTGCAGGGGCAGCCCTGGACTGCTGAGGCCTTCTACCATCCTTTTTTGTTTTAGGTGGAGGGTGGTGGCAAAGTCAGTGTACAAAAGCAGTTTTGACTAGGTAATTTTGCTGAAATTTAGGCACTGGAGAGACAAAGATGCATTTCAGTTCTTGCAATTCCTTTCCCTTTTCCTGCAGAGATTTAAATAAATTAGCAGTTGTAGGGCCGAACAAAGCACAGTTGTCCAGAATGAAACTGGACAACACAGATGCCAAGTTATAAGTACATTAACTCCTAAATCTGATGTCTAGTTCATTCTTCAACACTGGGTCACAGTCCCCAGCTAAATGATTTCTTGGGTGGCAGTTATGGAAGGATATGCCGGAGCACTGCAGAGCCAAAGGACGCTCTGTCTCTAGAAACTATATCCAATTTGTAATGAAAAAAGTACAGTTTTGTACCTACCATAAATGTAGATGTTCGAGGATCCACATTGCTGCAGTCCTAACTATTGGGGTAGTCCGCTGTCCAGTCGGCCCGAATACCAAAGTATATGGCTGACGTCGGTCACGGCGCATTAGACTGACGTCAGTACGTCAGGGTACTAATGCGCATGACCGACGTCATATCCTCAGTCTTTTCTTGCCCCAGATGTCAGAAGACCCTAAAAAGACAAGGCCAAAACCAAAAACACCAAACATACCTGCACCAAAAATATATACAATATATACAAAGGTACCAGAATATAATCTCACCTACACAACCACCCCTAAACACAGAGGGAAGGAGGGAGGTAATTGGACTGCAGCAATGTGGATCCTCGAACATCTACATTTATGGTAGGTACAAAACTGTACTATGTTCTTCATTCCACATTGCTGCAGTCCTAACTATTGGGTAGAATCCCAAAGCAGAGGTAAGGGAGGCTGGCAAATCATAAGGAAGCAGGAGCTGATAACATGCCTTGCAAAATAGCTGTGGCAAAACCAGCCCTAGACTTAGAGTAGAGAGGAAGGTGGTAATGCTTAGAGAAAGTATGCACTGAACTCCAAGTAGCTGCCTCCAAAATATCCTTAGTTGCCACCCCCCTTAGAAATGCTGTTGAAGTGGCAGTTGCCCTAGTGGAATGAGGCCTAATCCCAGCTGGAATCTTCTTGCCATGATGGGAATAACAAAAGGCAATGCAAAACCCAACCCACCTAGAAATAGTTTGTTTTGACACAGGCTTGCCCTGCGAACTCAAAGCAAAAGAAACAAAACTGCTGAGACTGCCTAAAATCCTTAGTCCTGCTTAAATAATAACGCAATTGCCTGTGCACATCTAAAGTGTGCAAAATCTTTTCCCCTTTATTTTGGGGATCTGCATAAAAAGTAGGCAAATGAATAGTTTGGTTTAAAGCCACACTAGAAACCACCTTAGGCATAAAGGAAGGATTAGTACGTAATGATACCCTATCCTTATGAAAAATCAAAAAAGGCTCAACCGCCATAAGGGCCTGCAACTCAGAAACCCTTCTAGCAGAAGTAATGGCCAACAAAAAAGCAGTCTTCCATGACAAGTATTTCAGATCAGCAGTAGCCGCAGGCTCAAAAGGTTGTAGAGTAAGTTTCTCCAACACAAAATTGAGGTCCCAAGCAGGAGTAGGAGCTCTACGTGGGGGTCTTATATTCTTTGCCCCTCTAAGAAATTGCTTGAACAAAGGATGTGAAAACAATGGTGGGTCACAATCATAGTGAGCTGAAATTGCTGCAGCATGAATCTTAATGGAAGAGAAAGACAAACCTTTGTCCAATAACTCAGTAAGATATTGAAGAGCCACACTCAAATTAGGCTCAGAAATCTCCAAATTCTTTGCTGCAGACCAAAATAAAAATCTCTTCCATTTTTCTGCGTACACTTTCCTTGTACTAGGTCTTCTGGCTTCCATAATCACATTCAAAACTTGAGGAAGCTGAGACCTGCTGTCTTTCAAAACAGAATATGCCAGGCTGTTAGATGAAGAGAGTGAAGCTTGACATTGAGCAGACGACCGTCCCTCTGAGACAACAAGTGTGGAATCAAGGGTAAAGGCCATGGAGGCTTCCTTACCAGACTCCTCAGTAATGGGTACCAGTGCTGCCGAGGCCAATCTGGAGCTATCAAAATCATCCTTGGCTTGTCTTGTCTGACCTTTAGAAGCACCTTTGGGAGAAGAGGCAGAGGTGGAAAAGCATAGACATGAAGATTTTTCCAACTGAAAGAAAGAGCATCCACTTTCCAAGCTGTGTGATGAAATCCCTTCGTGCAAAACTTTGGCAGCTGGTGGTTTATTGGAGAAGCGAACAGATCTATGTCTGGAGTTCCCCATGACACTGTCAATTTTTGAAATACATGAAGATCCAGTTTCCACTCGTGGGGATCCATGATTTGTCTGCTTAACACATCTGCTAAGGAGTTCTGTGCTCGGCAGAAACCTTGCCTGAAGAGTTAGTTGCAAGCTGAGCGCAGTCTCCCATAAAATCATTGCTTGTCTGCACAATGGGTAAGAATGTGTTCCCCCTTGTTTGCTGATGTACCACATGACAGTTGTGTTGTCTGTTAGAATCAACACCTGCCCTGGAAGAAGTAACTCCTTGAAAGCCATTAATGCAAACTGGACTGCTAACATCTCTTTCATGTTGATATGTAGATGCTGTAGTCTGGCAGGCCACTTGTCTTGTATCCACTTTCCATTTAGATGAGCTCCCCAAGCAATGTCTGAGGCATCTGTCGTTAGAATCTGACTTGCCTCTGGCGGGGTCACAGAGAGTCCCTTGTTTAGGTGACATTCCTGAGCCCACCACAAAAATTCCTTTTGAATGCAAGGTATTATTTGAATGACAGTGTCCAAATCCTGGCAGTGCTGTGTCCACAGATTTTTGAGATACCATTGTAGCTTCCTCATATGCAGTTTTGCATTGGGAAGCACCAGAATACAAGATGCCATGAACCCTAAGGCTTGAAGGACTGTCCTTGCAGTCAGCCCGGACTGAAGAGATAGTTGATGGAAGTAACTGGAAAGATTCTTTTGTTTGTCCGGGGTTAAAAAGGCCATCTGGGCTGCTGTATTCAGTCTCACACCCAGAAAGCACATGTCTTGAGAGGGTACTAGACTGGACTTTATTTCGTTCACAGAATACCCTAGGCATCTTAGCACTGCTATGACATATTCCAAATGCTGTAGAAGGTCTTCCTTTTCTTGAGCCAGAATCAGGCAGTCGTCCAAGTAAGGATAGATTTGAATTCCTTTCAGCCTGAAGTAAGCTATCACTGGAGCCAGAACCTTTGTGAATACTCTGGGCAGTAGATAAGCCAAAGGGCAATGCAGAGAACTGATAATGAGAATTTCCAGCTCAGCAGATACTTCCTGCAACTTAGTCTTATTGGCACATGAAGGTAAGCTTCCTTGAGATCTAAAGTTACCATCCAGTGATCTTTGCCCAGCAGAGGTAAAAGCTGTTGTAACGTCAACATTTTGAACTTGGGAATGTCCAGATAAGTGTTGAGGATAGATAAATCCAAAATTGGTCTCCACGTGTTCCCCTTCTTTGGTACTAGGAACAGGCGAGAATAAAATCCTAGGCCCCTTTCTGGCACAGGAACTGACTGAATGGCCCCTATTTGGAGCAACAGAGAAATTTGCTTGTGAGCCTCTGTTCTTTGTAGAGGAGGAATGTCTGGCATGCCTTTGAAAGGAGGCAAGGTATGGAAATAAAACCTGTAACCGTGGTGAATGATATCCAGAACCCATCTGTCTTGGGTAATTAAATCCCAATTTTCTTTGAAAAGAGACAGCCTTCCTCCCAAAGGTGCTGCCAGGCGAGAATGTACTGGCAGCTGAAAAGGCAGGTCATTGGGTCTGCTTACGAAAGGACTGACCCCTGCCCTCACCAGAAGTCTGAGCAGGTGTACTCCTGTCCTAGGCCTAAAAGAACCTTGAGCTCTGCTTCTACCACGTCTAGACCTACCCCTAGACTGGGAATCATAAGCAGGATAAGTCCACCCCTTAGCAGGCCAATTTCTATTAAACTTCGGAGGCTGCACCTGCAAAAAATCCTTAACAGTTTGCATAGACTTAGCCTTGTCCTCCATTTTCTTTAAAACTGCTTCCACAGGCGAACCAAACAACACATCAGACTGTAAAGGAGCATCCAAAATCCTTGTCTTAACATGCTCAGCTAAGTTCTGATCCCTCAACCAGGCGTGCCTACGAAGAACAGAACCAGTGGCAGCCACCCTCGAGGAGGCCTGCACAGCATCAAAACCACACTGCAAGGAATGCTTACCCACCTGTTCAGAAACATGAACTAAATCCTGCAACTCTTTACACTCAATACCTTCAGCCAGAGCATCCACCTTAGACTTCAATTGTGAAAGGAGATAATTCTGATATTTTAACATATGAAACTGACAATTCAACGCCCTCATGGCTAAAGTGGAAGAAGTATACACTTTCTTTCCCCATCTATCCAAAGCCCTTGCCTCTTTATCAGGAGGAACAGGATTTTTAACCACAGAAGCCTTCACACCTTTAGGCCCCTGAGAGACAGTTTCTGGGTCTGCCCTAGGACTCTTAAAAAGATACTTATGGGCTTCAGGCACCCTATAGTACCTATCCGGTTTAACAGGGGCAGGAGGCAAAGAGTCAGGATTCAGTGAAGCCTCTGCAAAAACATCTTCTACCACATCCAGAACAGGAGGTATAGCTAAAGGCCTATGCTGGGGTAAAAACAAGAATTCTCTAAGCCTCTTCCTGGAATCAGAGAAATCTTGACCTTCCCATTTAAAATGCTCCCTCATGGAATGCAGAGTCTCAGAAAAAGAAAAATCCTCCGGTGGCGAAGCTGAAGGAGTAGAATCATCCACATCAGAATCAGAATAAGGAGGAAACTCCTGCAAGTCTTCAGCCGAAGACTCAGAAGCCTCCGAACATTGCTCAAAACTTTCAAACTCAGGTTCCACCCTAGGCCTCTTATCAGGAGGGGGCATAGAACCTCTAATCATTGTAATCAAATCCTCTGCCATTTTTAGCATATGCTTCTTAGGCAAAGACCCTGAAACACTCGGAGAAACCCCCACTGAAGCTAAAGAAGGCCTGCCTCTTAAAGAAGCCTTAGAAACAGAAGGCGAGGCCCTAACCACCTTAGGAAGAGAGGGAAGAACAGCCACCTGAGAAGCCCCTTCAGCCTGGCCTACTTCCTGAGAGGATACATCCTGTAACAGTAAAGTTTCTCCCTGAGACTCCAAAGAAACTCCTGGCAGAACCTCCGGCTCCACTGAGCCTTCTAAAGAACCGACGTCCGGGACTGTCGGTTCTTCCACTCTAGGCTTCCCTGCTTTGTCCTTGCGCTTTTTGGCTGAAGCGGGCGTCGGAGCATCCGACGGCATTTTATAATTACAACGCTTCCCAAACACTAACCTGGCACAGTCTAACCTTCTCTTAATAGTGCGTTTGTTAAATCTAGCACAAGAGCGGCATCCAACAACGTCGTGCTCAGGCCCTAAACAAGGTATACACAAAGTATGGTAATCCCTATGAGGTATCTGTTTCCCACAAGAAATACAGTTATTCACTTTTTCTGACATCCGGTTAAATACTGAGGCAAGAAAAACAAAATATTCCCCAACGGGTACTTAGCCAACTTTGATTCGGTCTGAAACTCTGACTTCAGAAACTTTCAGAACGCCAACCTGCACTCGCAAAAACTGCTTCTGCATCGGACCATGCGGCAAAAAAGACTGAGGATATGACGTCGGTCATGCGCATTAGTACCCTGACGTACTGACGTCAGTCTAATGCGCCGTGACCGACGTCAGCCATATACTTTGGTATTCGGGCCGACTGGACAGCGGACTACCCCAATAGTTAGGACTGCAGCAATGTGGAATGAAGAACATCAAAGGTATGCGACTTTGACCAGGTTGGCACTGCACAAATTTCATCAATAGAGGTTCTAGCTGAAAAAGTCAAATAAGTGGACATTGACCCGGTAGAATGGGCAGTAGATAGAGCAATTGTAGGCCTTTTAAGGAGTAAATGGTGGAAATGCAATTAGTGATCCATTTGACTAGAGGTACCTTTGACACCATTTGGTCTAATCGGTTGGGAGAAAAGGATATAAATAACTGTTCAGATTTCCTATGTTCCTTTGTCCTGTACAGGCAGAAACACAACTGTCTATGAATATCAAGTAGGTGAAGCATATATTCGCCTTTGTTGGAATAGTTAGGGAAGAAAACTGGAAGATAAATGGACTGGGTTTATATTAGCCTCCGTGGCCACTTTAGGCATAAAAGAAGGATTTCGCCTCAGAGACGCACTGTCTTTGAAAAAGGTAATATATGCTGGTTTAGATAAGGCCTGTAGTTCTGATATCCTCATGGCTGAAGTAATGGCTACAAGAAAAATGTTTTTCCAGGCTAAAAACTGTATGTCGCAGGAATCATCAGGTTCATAGATTCTCAGTGAGGCCTTATAGGATCAGGTTCAAATCCCAAAGAGGGGAAGGATCTTTAACTGGGGACCCAAGAAGAAATATTCCTTTCATAAAGGCCTTGCATAACCTGGATGTTGAGATGGAAGTTAGTGAATGTGAATCATCTGCGACATGGAAATTAGCAATCGCTGCCACTTATAACTTAATCGTAGAATAATTGGCTCCATCCTGAACAAGGGAACTTAAGATTATAGTCTGTGAAAATACATCGAAGATAATACACCTCAGTGTGGCTAGCTGAGAAAACTGCGTGAGTGGTCCAGTGGGTCTGCAAATGCTGTTAGAAACAAACTAATAGCAGAAACAGAGCTAAGTCACACACTAAGTTGGGCTAGGTAATTAGTTTGTGAGGAAATAACTGTAGGGTGCATCTGCAGTCCTGAATAATTTTTTATGATGAAATAGAGATCCTCTGAAGAAGAAAAAGCAATCGTAGTTTATTTCTTGAATGTTCTTTATTAAAGGAGATCTTTTGGCAGAAAAGCGCGGTTGAAAAACTTTTAAATTGTCCAACTGTCAGTGTTTAATCTTTTACACAAAAGCATTTAAATCTCAACATTTGTATAATGCTTCATTTACTGTAAAAACAGTAGGGGGAGGCAGAAACTGACTTGATTGGGTAACATATGAAAAGACTCAATTCTACAGGATACCCTTTATCAGTCCATGTCTGCATAAAAAATCTGGAGCCTGTGTGATTGGTTAAAACAGCAGTGTGTAGTGTACTGAAAAACTGCAAAGGGGGGATAGTATTCGGTGGAAACCATTGGTTGAAATACTGAACCACTGATGAGCAGATGACCAAAGAAATAGCTGGAATGAGGGTAAAGCTAATGGAAATAAGACAGCAGGAACAAATGACAGGTTTAAGGGAAATAAGGCAGCGGGAACTAATGAAAACTGGGGGCTTACCCGAGTGGGTCAAATTAGACCGGGGGGGGGGGGGGACTTATGCTTGGCTAATATAGGGGAATCAGAATGTGTTCATAGGGAGAAAAATGTGGTGATGAAATAGTGTCAAAGAAAAAAAAAAATTATGTCTTACCATAATGTTCCATCTGTGTTGTCGATCACCTTCTCTTGACTTGTGGGTATACTGTTCTGATCCTCGTAACCAATCCAGTCGATATATAGCTTGCATCAGCCAAAAATCTCTCGAGCTGCTAATCTACCCACAACGCACCGCTCCACATTACCTCAGAGTTTGCAATCATACTTAAGAAGGCACTATCACTCCAGTCATAAAATCTTGTCCAAGGTATCCCTAACAATTAAAACCCGGGACAGGATGTCGCTCCACCAGAAATCCAAAGGTGGAGGCAGGAGGGAGAGACACGAATAGATCAAGATCGACAACACAGTTGGAACGTTATGGTAAGACAACTTCTTTATCTGATGTTGTCAATCTTCATCTATTCTTGACTTGTGGGACAGAGTCCCCAGCTACCTTAGATACTGGGAGGCCTTATAGAAAAATATTTCTGAGAATCACAGAACCAAAGGAAGCTCTCTCCCTGGAGACCATGTCCAGTTTGTAATGAGTAATAAAAGTATGTCGTTTAGCCCAAATGGCAGCTGTGCAAATACCGGACATAGAAATTTTAGACTGAAAAACAGCTGAAGTCACGATAGATCTGGTAAGAATGTGCCTTCACTGGCATAGGAAGATGCAAGTTTTCTTTCGTGTAAATGAAGGAAATGCAATTCCTTAACCATCTAGCCAGAGCAACCTTAGACACAGGTTTGCCCAAGGTTGCACTTGCAAAGGACACAAATAACTGTTCTGATAGTCTAATCTGTTTAGTTCTATCCTGATAAAAATGTAATTGCCTGTGCACATCCAGAAGTTGCAGACAATATTCACCTTTAGTAGAAAAATTTGGGAAAAATACAGGCAAGTCTATGGATTGATCGATATTGGTCTCTGAAATCACTTTAGGAAGAAAGGTCAGGTTTGTTCTGAGTGATACTCTTGTCTTTGTGGAAAACTAAATAAGGGGCTATAGAACATGGAGCCTGTAATTCGGTGACTCGCCTCGCCGAAGTGACAGCTATGAGAAGCAATGTTTACAAAGAAAGAAAGTCACAAGTAACTGTAGGTTCAAACGGAAGTAAGAGACTGCAGTACAATAGTCAAGTCCCATGGCAGTAGGGGATCCTTGAAAGGGGGCTTTAAACAGAAGGTGCCTTTAAGAAAAACTTTACAAAGCCTGTGGGAGATTAAAGGCTGGTCACAGACACCATTATGGAAGTTTGAAAGAGCTGCTTAGACAACCTTAACTGTAGAAGCAAAAGCACCTTTACCAAAGATGGTAGCTAGAAAGTCTAACTCTTTCTATTGGCACTGAATAGTACAGTTGTGTACACTTACAATAAATGTAGATGTTCGAGTGTATTCACTGTTGTAGTCATCACATTTGGGTCATCTGCCTGCAGGTAGCCCTCAGCCGGCCTGAATACCAGAGTCTTGGGATTTCTGCGTTGGATACTGTCACTTCTTCCATGACGTCAGTGGTATAAAACATGCAGCAGACACCATTACATCAGTTTTTCTTCTTGCCCTAGATGTCAGGAGCCCCCAAAATAGGAAGCAATTATATGGTATGGAACACCCCCAGCAAAAAGCAAATACACATGGTATAAGATATGCCAAACCAAAAAAGATAGGTAGAAGCAAAGAGAAGACAGGGGGCTGGAAGGTAACCAGGACTGCAACAGTGAATGCACTCGAACATCTACATTTATGGTAAGTGCATACAACTGTACTATGTTTTTCATGTTTCACTGCTGCAGTTCCCACATTTGGGTAGATTCCCAAAGCTAAGGAGGGGTGGAGGTAGTTAAGAAGCATCAGGGCTGGCAATCAGGCCCTGTATGACTGCTGTGGCAAAATCCAGCTGTGGATTTAGAAAAGATAGGCAAGTGGTAGTGCCTGGTGAAAGTGTGTACAAAGCTCCAGGATGCAGCTTACAGGATGCCCCTGGTTGGGACTCCCCTGAGAAATGCGTAGAGGTAGATGTAGCCCTAGTGGAATGAGTTCTGATCCCCTGTGGGGTAGGTTTCCCACGGTGTTTGTAGAAGAAATGGATGCAGTGTGTTATCCACTTAGAATTGTTTGCTTTGAAATGGTCTTGCCCTCTGCCCCTGCAGCAAACTGACTAGCAGCTGATCAGATTTTCTGAGGCTTAGTCCTATCCAAATAGAACCTAAGCTGCCTGTGCACATCCAGGGAATGCAGGATCTTTTCCCCTTTATTCTGAGGATTAGAAAAGTTGGCAAATAAATAGACTGGTTTACAGCCACACTAGACACCATCTTAGGTATAAAAGATGGATTAGTCCTGAGGGAAACCCTGTCCGCATGAAAGATAATGAAGGGTTCCCACTGCCATAAGGGCCTGCATTTCAGACACTCTTCTTACTGAAGTGACGGCTAGAAGTAAAGCTGTTTTCCATGAGAGATATTTTAACTCTGCTGCAGCAGTGGGTTTAAAGGGTGGAAGCGTGAGCTTTTCCAATACAAAGTTAAGGTCCCAGGCTGGAGTGGGCGTTCTCCTGGGGTGTCTTAAATTTTTGGCTCCTCTCAGGAACTGTTTTACCAGAGGATGAGAGAAGAGGGGTGGCTCAGTATTATAATGAGCTGAGATGGCAAGAGGCATAAATCTTAACTGAACAGAAGGATAGGCCTCCGTGGAGCATTTCTGTTAAGTAATCTATTATATGAGGTAAGCTGGGCACAGTTGTGTCCATTCCCCAAGACTGGCTCCAGGAACAGAATCTTTTCCAATTTTCCGGATAGGATTTTCTAGTATCAGGTCTCCTTGCCTCCAGAATGACATCCAGCGCCTGCTTACAGAGGGTTGCTGGAGATGAGTTCAGGGGATTAGCCAGGCTGCAAGGTTCAGGGTCTGTAGCTGAGGGTGCAGAATCTGGCCCACCTGCTGGGACAGCAGGGAAGGAATCTGAGGCAGGTGCCATGGTGGCAGCACTGTTAGGCTGCGCAAAAGAGTACCAGTGCTGGTGTGGCCAGTCTGGTGCAATTAGGATGGTCCTTGGCTTGTCCTGTTTGATCTTTAGTAGAACCTTCGAGAGCAGGGGCAGAAGGGGAAAAGCATAGACTGAGAGACTTTCCCAGGTAAAGGACAGGGCATCCACTTTCCAAGCTTGGCTGTGGGGAGTTCTGGTGCAATATTTGCTAAATCGATAGTTCTGAGGGGAAGCAAAAAGGTCCACCTCTGGTGCACCCCCACCTGTTCCTCAAAAGCTTGAATATTTTGGGTTCCAGTTTCCACTCGTGTGGGTCCATGAGATTTTTGCTTAAGTCATCTGCCAGTGAATTCAGTTTGCCTGGCAGGAATTGAACTTGCAGGTGAACTTGGCTGCTCAAGGCTGTGTTCCACAAAGCCATAGCTAGTCTGCAGAGTGGGTAGGAATGCCCCCCCCCCCCACTTGTTTATGTACCACATAACTGTGGTGTTCTGTCTTTACCAATAGTTGTCCTGGAAGAATAAGAGCATTCTGTACAGCTAACATTTCTTTGCGATTGATATGCAGGTGCATTTGCTTTGGGTCCCATTTGCCCTGAATGCACACTGCCCTGCCACGTGAGCCCCCAATGCATAGTCCGATGCATCTGATGGGTTTGGGCGGCAGGGGGTAGAGTGAAAGGGAGTCTGTTGTTGTGGTTGCAGGCCTCTGTCCACCAAAGGAACTCTGTCCTTAGGCGAGGAATGACAGGAAATAGAAGTTATGTTCTTACCATAACGTTCCATGTTAGTTGTCTTCTTCTCGCCTTCTTCTTGCTGGATGGGTTCGGAGCCGACCTCGGCTCCGACTCGGCCACTCTAAAAGCTCGAGAGTTGGTTCCACCGGCTCGAGGCTCCCCTTATATCCCACAATGCTAGGCGAGAGTTACCTCAGATCTCGTTTGTAAGCTAACCCCAGCTTATAATAGTAACAGTATAACTGTAAACAGAGTCCACCTCTCACAACAGGAAGAAAGAAGGGTGACCTACATCCTGAACCAGGAAATATGCATAATAGCATATATCTAAGAAAGAGATGGTAGAAAGAGAGGTCACAATCACAACTCCTCTAGGTCTGTCCAGGCCAGGGGGAAGGAGGGTGGGACGCAAGAAGAAGGCGAGAAGACAACTAACATGGAACGTTATGGTAAGAACATAACTTCTATATGTTAAGTTGTCTATCTCCTTCATTCTTGCTGGATGGGACAGCGTCCCTAGCACCTTGTCCCGGGTGGCCTAACGGAACAGACTCCTGAGAACAGTGGAACCAAAGTTAGCTCTATGCCTAGAAGCTAAATCCAACTTATAATGAGAAATGAAAGTGTGAGGAGTAGCCCAAGTAGCCGCTGCACAAATGGTGTCAATAGGCAGTCTGTCTTGGAAGGCTAAAGAAGTAGCCAAAGCTCTGGTGGAATGGGCCTTAGGTTTATTAGGCAGCTTTTGATGTCTAATTTCATATACAAGGGAAATCAAAGATGTTAGCCATCTGGATAATGATACCTTTGAAACTGAAAGTCCCTTTCTGCTTTCCATAGGAGACAAACAGCTGATCAGATTTTCTGAACTGTTTTGTTCTATCCAAGTAGTACCTCAATTGACGGTGAACATCCAGGCAGTGTAATTTTGTTCAGACCTATTGGAGTATTCTGGAAAAAGACAGGTAGATCAATGCTTTGATTTAGATTTGACGTCGAGACCACCTTAGGCAAAAAGGACGGGTTAGTTCGTAAGGATACTCTGTCCTTATGAAACAAAAGATAAGGAGGGCGACAGCTGAGTGCTTGAAGCTCTGAAACTCTTCTAGCTGATGTAATAGCTACCAGAAAAGAGTCTTCCATGATAATAATTTTAAAGAACAGGAGACTGCAGGTTGAAGGGGAGAATCAAAGAAGCAAGAACTAAATTTAGGTCCCAAGGAGAAGGAGGATTTCTTATAGGAGGTCTGAGAAGAAAAACTCCTTTCAAAAAGGCTTTGCAAAGCTTGTGGGACATTAAGGCAGATTCAGAAATACCCACATGAAAGTTAGAAATAGCTGCCAATTGAACTTTAAGTGTAGAGGAGATGAACCTGCATGGAAGAGTTCAGCTAGAAAATCAAGGACTAATTGGATGGAAGCAGTGAAAGGATCTATGTCCTTTCCTTGAGCCCAATATGTGAAGCGTTTCCACTTACTCAAATAAATCTTCGAAAGTGGAAGATTTATGGGAAGCTATCAAAATATCTCTAACAGAGTGAGATAATTGAGGAAGCCTGGCTAAGGTTGGAACTGGAGGAACCAAGCAGTGAGGTTCAGAGAGGGAGGGCGATGAAACTGACCCGACTGATGGATCAAAAGATCTGGAACTAGGTCCAGATTCCACGGTCGCTCAAAAGAAAACGATGTAGAAAGGGGAACCACACTTGTCGAGGCCAGTAAGGAGCAATGAGGATCAATGAGGCCTTCTGAGCGATAGCTTTCTGTATCACTTGAGAGATTAGTGGGAAGGAGGAAATGCATACAGAAGTCCCGGGGCCAAACTTGGATTAGAACGTCTCTGCTGGGTTGGCCTGGTAAAGGGAATAGAGTGAAATATTCTCTGCACTTGCTGTTTTGGGGAGTAGCAAAAAGATCGCAGCAAGGCTGACCCCACTTGAGAAAAATTTCTCTCACTACAGAGTCTTTCAGAGACCACTCGTGAGGCATGAGTATAGCTCTGCTCAACTTGTCCATAATTTGATTGGACTTTCCGGGATGTGCGTTGCTATCAGAAACCGCTGAGAAGAAATCGCCCATTGCCACAGTCTGAGTGCTTCTCGACACAGGGGTATGACCTGGTTCCGCCTTGTTTGTTGATGTACCACACTACAGACATATTGTCTGTTTGGATTGCAATCGTTCCCAAGGGAAGAGAGTCTTGAAGGGCTTGCAACGCTAAAAGCACTGCTCTCATCTCCAGAACATTTATGTGCAAGTGGCATTCGTTTGGTTGCCATGTGCCCTGGACCGTCCTGCCCTGATAATGCCCCCACCCGATCAGGGAGGCATCCGTTGTCAGAGTAGCAACCGGAGGGGGTGGAACAAAGGGTCTTCCCAACAAGAGCTGAGAGTAAGACATCCACCACATGAGATGATTTTTGCGCTTGCGTGATCATAATCGTGTGAGACATTGGAAGTTGCTGGTATGACCATTGAGTAAAGAGCATCCATTGAAGGATCCGCATGTGGAATCTGGCTTATGGAAGCAGAGGTATGGCGCTGCCATAATTCCCAACACTTTCAGAACTAACCTGGCTTTGATTCTGTTGTTGTTGAAAAGGAGTGATACCAGTTTGTGAATGTCTGTTATTCTCTGATGTGTTAGTCTACTTGAACATGTTTACTGTATCTAGATTTGCGCCTATGTAGGTAATAGTGCGACAAGGCGACAAAACAGACTTTTCGCAATTTATTGAAATACCCAGCTTTTGACAAATCACGAAAAGTGTAATCCCTGGCCATCAGAAGGAGATGCTTGGTGGGAGCTGTGAGGAGCCAGTCGTCCAAATATGGAAACACCTGGAATCCTTGTCGTCTCAGGTGAGAAGCTACCACTGCCATGCATTTGGTAAACACCCGGGGGGCAGTGGTGAGACCAAAGGGCAGGGTCCTGAACTGAAAATGACTGGTTCCCAGCCTGAAGCGGAGGAATCTTCTGGAGCGTCTGTTCATTTTATGTGATAGTACGCATCCTGAAGGTCTATAGAGCACATCCAGTTTCCTTTGCCCAAAAGGGGAAGGATGGATTGCAGCGTGACCATCCGAAATCTTGTTTTCTTGACTGATCTGTTCAAGACACTGAGATCCAAAATTGGTCTCCAGTCCCCTGTTTTCTTTGGAACTAAAAAGAACCTTGAGTAGATTCCGGATCCTTGCTGGTCTGCTGGAACTGGCTGAATTGCTCTTTTTGCAAGCAGTTTTGAAATCTCCAAAACCGCTAGATCCCTTTGAGCGGGTGGAACATCTGGAAGGGATTTTTGACTGATTTGGAATGCGAAGAAAGGGGATAGAATAGCCTTGGAAATGATGGACTGTACCCATTTGTCTCGAGTCAGGGATAGCCAGGCTTCTGGGTACAGTGACAATCTTCCCCAGACTGCCTCCGAAGATGGGCAGTCGGGCAACACCTCAGGGATGCTGAAAGGGCTTGTCAGGAAAGGCTTCCCGATTGCCCTGGTTCTGCGGACCCCCTGCCCCTAGGCGGCGTCTACCATTGTTATTCCCGCCTCTGCCTCTGGCGAAGCGACTCTGTCGTCAGGCGAAGTCCCTTGAGATTGTTTACGGAACCACATCTTTCCACCTTTCTGGCCTTTGGGGTAAGGCCTAGAAGGAGTAGAAAACGGACTCCGGCGGCAGAAAGGGTCTTGCCATCAGTTTAGCACCTAGTCAAGGTTTCTTTCACTTGAGGACCAAGAGGATGATCCATCAAACAGGGAGTTAGTGAAAGGCGTCTTGAAGGGTCTGCAAATTGCATAGCCGCATCCAGGCATGCCTACGTAAGGCCACACCTGTCCCTGCGGCTCTGCTCGCTCCATCAGCCGTAAGAAAGAAGGCGCATGGAGGAGTTGGTTATGGAGTTAAGGGTAGCCAGCTGCGTGTTCATCTTATCTTGGAAACCCGCAGCTGTAGGGTCCTTTAACATTTCACTCGCTTCCTTGATCAAGTCCCTTTGAAGGCGAGTAAAATGGCACAGGTAGTTCAGCGAGCATGGTAAATGTCGCTGGCGAGAACATCCACTTCCGTACCTGTCCATGGACCTAGATTCCTTGTTAGGTGGATGGACAGGTACTGAAGGATCAGCTAGCTCCTTCTTAGTGGCAGCAGCTACCACCATAGCATCCACAGAAACTCCTTTTGTTAAGAACTGTTTGTCTGCTGGTGCGTTATGAACTTGGAGGGTCTCCTGGGGGTGGGGTCCACTGGATGAGGAGCCGTGCATCCCTTTTTAGCAACCACGTGCACGAGGGGGTCAAGGGAGACACCCAGGAGGTGGAAGGGCGAGAGCCAAGCGCCTCAAGATACACAGATTCGTCCTCCGAAGGGTTGAGGGCTGGCCAATTTCCCCTCTGTTTGAGGATCTCCAGAATGTCTGCAAATGAGACATCTTCAGAAGGGGAACGGGGGAACCCTCAGAATCATCCAAATCTGTGTCTGACGTGATGGACTCAGGTGAGTCAGTGTGTTTCCTCTTACACTTCCTCTTCCGAGGGGGCTCTTCTGCCAAATCAGGAGAGGCCTCGGAAGAGGATGAAATCCCACAGGGGTTCCTGAGGAGCTCGCTCTCTGCGGTCCGGGATGAGGGAGTGAGTCAACTTAACCTGAGGCACTGTAGAGGGAGGGGCAGACGGAGCCGACTGTGGAGTAGAGCCAGGCTCTAACACACTCCGCATGACCTCGAATGCACCCCTGTCAGGCAGAGCCAGAGGTCCCGCTCCGAAGCTAAGAACCCCCTCGGCACCGACAGTGATGGCTCGAGGCGATGTCGGAGCCGAACTCACCAGCGCCGAAGCACCGAGAGGAGAGGGGTCGGACAAGGGTCCGATGCCACTCACCCCTCGAGCCGACGAGGAAGTCCGGCGCCGAGATTCTTCCAAGGAAGAAATCGGAGCCGGCGGAGCCGAAGACAATTGTATCGGCTCCGACACTATCACAGTCTCGGTTCCGACGCGACCCGGCTCCGAGCTCAAGAGAGTCGAAGGAGGAATATGTTGATGGACCGGGGCAGGCATCGACTGATGAGTCAGGCTCTGAAGCATCTGGGCCAGTGCCTCGGACTTAAGAAGTCGACTCACTACCCTCTGAAGGTCATGATCTGACAGCCTCGATGACCTAGAGGAGTGAGATCTTTGGCTCCGTTCAGACAGCAGGGAGATCCTGGAGCGAATGAACGGAGCCAAGAGATGGTGACCTGGACCTCTTCCTAGTTGTCGGCTCCGAAGGTCTGGTCGGAGCCGACACGGGAACTTCTAATACCTCGGCTCCGGCGGGCGAGGAACCACAGAAACTGTGGACTGAGACTCATCGGCTCCAGCGGAGCCGATGTAGGCAGAGGTTTAGAAACCTTAGGTCTCGGCTCAGTTGTCGGAGCCAAGACCTAGATGCCTTAGAGGGCTTCCCAGTAGAAACAGAAAGGGAATCCTCTGGCTTGAGTAAGCCCCTCAAGATCAATTTATTTTTTCTTTCCTGCAGGACCCTGGGGCTGAAGCCATGGCACACAGCACAGGAGTCCTGCAGGTGCAAAGGCCCCAGACAGTAGACACAAGAAGTGTGAGCGTCTGTCAGAGACATTTTCTGACAGCACACATCACACTTCTTGAATCCGGAGACCTTTGCTTCCTTAGACATTTTTAAGAAGGTGTAATCAAACACACACACACACACACTAATTACACCCTGTCAAGTTTAAATAATAATAAAACCACTAACTAGGTTTTTAAGATAAAAATAATACACACACTCCCTAGGGAAGAGAAAAAGGCCAATAGGCCCAAGGGAAGAACCTAAAGTTCTTGAGGGAAAAAAACGGGAATTTTTTTGAAGGGGATAACAATTTCTCTTAAACTAAGGGAAATAAGTAAAAAAAAAAAAAAAAAAAAAAAAAAAAAAAAAAAAAATTAAAATTAAAGGGGTTTTAATAGACTAAACTACACAAGAAAAGTTACTTACCAAGAACCGGTAGAAAACCAACCTCGATAGCTGTAGCGGCAAACGAGATCTGAGGTAACTCTCGCCTAGCATTGTGGGATATAAGGGGAGCCTCGAGCCGGTGGAACCAACTCTCGAGCTTTTAGAGTGGCAGTCGGGCGAGGTCGGCTCCGAACCCATCCAGCAAGAATGAAGGCGAGATAGACAACTTAACATTCATTGTTTCCAGGTCCTGAGAATGTTGACACCAAAGACTTTATAGGTACCAATGAAGTTTCCTCATATGCAGTCTTCCATATGGAATTAGTAAAATGCAAGAGGCCATGAACCCTAGAGCTTGCAGTATTTTTCTTGCAGATAGCTGGGTTTTGGTGGCCAGTAGATTGAAGTAGTTTGTCAAATAAATTTGTTTCTCTGGAGTAAGGAATGCTATCTGGGAAGTTTTGTTCAAACTTGCAGCCAGGAATACAATCTGTTGGCTGGGTATCAGTTGTGATTTCTTTTCATTGATGGTGTACCCCAGTGAAGTTAGAAATCTTTTTACAAATGCCAGGTGCTGAAGTAGCAATTCCTGGCTGTCTGCCAGAATCAGGCAATCGTCCAAGTACGGGTAAATTTGAATTCTTCTCTGCCTGCAATATGCAGTGACTGGAGCTAGGCACTTTGGCTTATCTACTGCACCCAAGGTATTCACAAAGGGAAGTGCAGAGAACTGAAAGTGCATAGAGCCTGCTCTGAAGCATAGGTATTTCCTGCAAGATTCCCTTATGGGGATGTGCAGATAAGCTTCTTCTAAGTCTAGGGTTGCTAGCCAGGAGTACTTAGCTAGAAGAGAATGCAACTGTTGGGCAGTTAGCATTTTGAATTTTGGAACCACCAGAAATGTGTTGAGAATAGACACATCCAGGATAGGACGCCAAGAGTTTTCCTTTCTGGGCACCAGAAACAGTCTGGAATAAAAGCCTTATCCCCTTTGTTCTGCTGGGACAGGTTGAATAGCCTTGATACTGAGTAGAGAAAGGACTTGCTTTTGGGTCTCTGCCCACTGGTTTGGGGGGAGATCTGGCCATCACCTTAGGGTTGGGAGTGAGTGGAAGTGGAATCTGTATCCCTGGGAAACTATGTTTAAGACTCATCTGTCTTGGGTAATGTATTCCCACTTTTTGGCATGCAGGGCAAGTTTCCCTCCTAAAGGTGCAAGTACTTGGGTAAGCTTGGAAGAGTTAAGAATAAGTCATTGCGCAATTTTACCATAGGATGGTGGCTTACTACTCCCTGTTTTGGGACGTGGGAGCACTCCATTGCTTAGATCTGTGCATAACTTGAGACTGAAGTCTTGGTGGTCTGCTGCCCCTGGGCTTGGACTGAAGGCTTGGAAGGGACTGGAAAAGACCAGGTTTTTGAAGGTCAATGCCTACTAAATCTAGGTGGCTGCACTTGTAAGAAATCTAACAATTTGCATAGATTTAGCTTTCTCCTCCATCATTTTGAGGATGACTTCTGCTTTATTGCTGAATAGGCACTCTTGGTTTAATGGTGCAGCCAGTAATTTTGCTTTGACATGATCTGGCAAGTTTTGTTCCTTAAGCCAAGCATGCCTTCTAAGAAAAGACCCAGTGACAGCAGCCCTGCAAGATGATTCTAAGGCATCAAACCCACATTGCAAAGTATGTTTACCAACTTGGTTAGCAGAATGCATCAACTCTTGCAAATCTTTGTGTTCAGCACAGTCATGAATCAACATCATTTTCTGTTCAGTTAGCTCCATAATAAGCTGCTGATACTTTAACATATGAAACTGGCAATTTAAAGCTCTAATGGCAAGAGTAGTAGAGGTGTATACCTTCTTTTACCCAATCTGTCTAATGCCCTAGAATCCCCGTCCGAAGGGGTAGGATTTTTGGCAGTTGTAGCCTTAATGCCTTTAGGTCCCTGGGAAATGGTCTCTGGATCCACAGTGGGATTCTTAAAAAGGAATTTGTGGGAGTCAGGTACTCTATAGTACCTGTCAGGTTTCCTGGGAGTTGTAGTCAAAGAATCAGGGGTAAGGCTGGATTCCAAGAAGATATCTACAATTTCCAGAACAGGAGGGATAGCTAGAGGCCTGTGCTGAGGCAAGTTTAAGAATTCCCCAAGTCTCTTTTTGGACAGAGTAGTCCTGGCTCTCCCAGCGGAAATGCTCTCTAAGGGTATGCAGGGTTTCACCACAAGAAAAATCTTCTGGAGGGGAAGTAGAGGGAATGGAATCCTCTGCATCAGAATCCTCATAGGTAGATAAGGGTACGTCCTGGTAATCACAAGATCAGTTATTAGATTCCTGATCAGAAGGAAAATCAGTTCTTGGTCTCGAGGGGGAAGGCTGACTTCCCCTAATAAAGGTAATGAGGTCTTCAGCCATTCTAAGCATTTGTTTTTGTGGCATGCGGGCCTAAGAATGCGCTTTGGTAGCTTTTTCCTAGGTGTAGTGCGAACTTTAGGCCTGAGAAATTCAGTATTTTTGGTTTGAAATAAAGTCTGTTTAATATGAAAATCAGAAGGCCTGTATACACCCTCAGAAGCCGGTGCCTGCACAGCAGCTCTGGACCCATCCAAGGTAGAGACATCTGCAGGTTCCATAGTCAAAGCAGCATCTCGCGGCATACCCGACTCCAAATGGGTCTCAGTTAAGGCCTGAGAATCAGTAGAAGTGGGTATCGGGGGCTGCAAAAGCGCCTCACTGAGTACCTGCGGATTGGCGACTAGCTTAACTGAAGCATCGTCGGCAGTTTTGAGCCTATTCAGTCTGTCTTTATCCTTACGTTTTTTTGGAAGATCGGTAGTCGGATGGCTTATCGAAGCCATTTCGGAGTACAGAGATAGAGAACGAAAGAATTTAGCTACAAAAATTGACAGACGAATAGTTCAGGTGTTGAACAAGGCACAAAACTGACAGCGAGGAATGTCATGGTCTGGGCCTAAACAGGTGGACGCAGTAAGAATGATAATCTCTGAGGCATTTGCTTTCCACAGGCAAGACCATTATTAATTTTGTCTGACATCGGTTAGAGCAAGAAAAAAAAGATCCCCAACGGAGTACTTATCTTTTAGAAGACTTCAGGTCTGAAACTCAAAAAATGAAAATTTCAGGAGGCGGACGACCGGCACTTGTGAACTGCTTCTGCTTGGGGCACCACATGGCAGGAAAGACTGATGCAATGGCACCAGCTGCATGTTTTATACCCCTGACGTAATGGAAGAAGCGACAGCATCCGACGCAGAAATTCCAAGACTTTGGTATTCAGGCCGGCTGATGGCTACCTGCAGGTTGATAACCCAAATGTGATGACTGCAACAGTGAAACACAAAGAACATCGGGAGTCCAGACCATTATCTAAAACCCAAATAGAAAATCTTCTCCATTTACTATGGCAGAGATTCCTGGTGGATTGTTTATGGGATGCCAACAAAATGTGTCGTACAGGAGAAGAAATTACATTATGCCTGGCGATTAATGGAATTGGAGAAACCAAACAGTTAGCTTGAGGGGCTGAAGACTGGGGTGCACTAGTCCCTCAGGAGGGAATAGAATATGTGGAATTTGGTCCAGAATGCATGGGTTGTGAAGCAGATGAGGTCAGAGGAAGGGAAACCATATCTGTTGTGGCCAGTAAGGTGCAATGAGTATTACTTTGCTTCTCAACCAAGCTGATTTATTGAGAAAAAGAGGGATCAGTGGGAAGGGAGGAGAGGCATACAAAAATATCGAGAGTCCAGTCGTGGGGAAGGGTGTTTCAGGGGGACCTCCCCTGAGGGAGAATTAGGGAAAAAACAGCTTCTGCACTTGTTGTTCAGAGGTGAGGCAAAAAGGTCGCAGTAAGGCTGACCCCAGCAAAAAAAGACCTTTGCTACTCTGGAGTTCAGAGACCACTTGTGAGGCATGAGGATGCTTCCGCTCAGTCTGTCCCCAATCACTTTTGAACTACCCAGGATGTGCATTGCTACCAGTAAGTGGTTGGAATTTATGGCCCATTGCCACACTCAAAGGGCTTCTCGACACAGTGGATAGGACTTGGTTCCCCCGTTTGTTGATGTACCAGACCACGGACATGTTGTCGAACTGAATAGCTATCGTCCCAAGAGGTAAGGCAGGATAAAACGCTTGCAACGTCAGGAGCACTGCCCTTAGGTCTAGAATGTTGATATGCCGATTGACCTTGGAGGGGGACCACGTGCCTTGGAATGTCTTCGACATAATTCCCCCCACCCCATCTGGGAAGCATCAGTGGTCACTATGGCCTTAGACTGTGGGGGGAACAAAAAAGAATCTCCTCAGATTGCATCCATCAGGCTAAGTTGTTTCTGCATTTGCTGGATATGAAGACCAAATTATTCATGGGGTGGGCTAAAATAGACCATTGGTTCGCAAGTAGCCAATGGAGAAGTCTCATGTTAAATCTTGACGTTGGAACTAATATGATCGCTACTGACACGGAGCCCAATACCTGCAGAATCTGCTGAGCTGGAATTTTGTTTGAGCAAAGGATGGGGAGAACCTGCGGTTGTATTTTGTGCAAACTGTGGAGGGGAGGGGATGCCACACAGAGAGTAGTGAGAAGAGCTCCAATGAATTCCATATCCTGAAAAGGGGTTGGTTGAGACTTCACAAGATTGACAGCGATGCCCAGTTGTTTTGATAGTTCCAGAATGAAGTCAGTAGTTTGGTAAGAGATGCCTGATGGAAGTTTGAGGAGCCAGTCATCTAGGTAAGGAAACACTCAGAATCCGTGCAGACTCCAATATACTGTGACTGCTGTCATACCATCCAAAATTTTGACTGTTGGGACAAATTTGTTCAGAATACTGAGATCCAAAATTGGTCTCCGGTCCTCTGTTTTCTTTAGCACTAAAAAGAATCCTGAGTAAATTCTGGATCCTAACTGGTCTGGGTGGGACTTCTTGGATGACTCTTTCTAGCAGCTTTTTCCATCTCTAATGATGCCCAATGTCTCTGACTTGATGGAACATTGGGGAGTTTTGCTGGATTTCTCCGATAAAGAGAAAAAGGGATTAGATAATCTCTGGAAATGATCCTTGGCATCCAAGCATCAGTGGTTATGCATCGCCAGGCATTTGGGTGCAAGGAAAATTGCCCCCATACTGCCTCCAGAGGTAAGCAATTGGGCCCCGTTTCAGTAGTGCTGGTAGGGTTGACCAGAGAAGGAGTCTGGAACCCTGCCTCTGGGATGGCATTTTCCACTGCAACTCCCTCCTCTGCCCTGAGGGGAGTCCATACCACGTGTGTCCTGGAAAAGCTTCTGGGACTTCCTAAACCACATCTTACCACTCCTTTGATTCCTGGAGTAGGATTGTTAAGAACTGGAAAAACGTATGCCCGCAGCAGATAGTCTTTCAACCTTTTTCACAGCTGGATAGAGTTTTTTTTTTTTTTTTACTTTGGGTCCAAACGTCAAATGGAGCATTGATGAAGGAAGACTTGAACGGTTCCTCAAACTCACACAGGCACATTGAAGCATGTCATAGAATAGCAACACCTGAACCTGCTGACCTGGTCACCAACCCCCCCCCCCAGCTGCATGCACAATGAGCCTCATGGCCAAATTCGAAATAGACTCCAGGGTAGCTAACTGGGAGACCACTTTTTCTTGGACCCCCTCAATGACTGCTCCTGCTAGGGTAGCCGACAGCTCCTTGACCAGATCCCTTTGAAGTCTAGTAAAGTGTGTCAAAAAATTGACCTGAGAGAGAAGGTCAATGATGCACAGACCCGCTTTCCTAAATCTGTCCATCACCGTAGACTTTCAGTTAAGAGGACGTACAGTAGAACTTTCCTCCGCTAGTTCTTTCTTGGTGGTGGCTGTTACCACTATGGCATCAGCCCTTTGCTCAGTGTGGATGGTCCTCAGTAGCAGAAAGAATTTTGTCAGGTCTCCAGGTACAGGGTTCTATAGAATCAGGAGCCTTTCAAGACAGCTGAGTGATCAGCTTAATTAGGTAATCAGCGGGTGGGGTCACCCAGGAGGTAGACAGTCAAGTACCAAAGGACTGCAAGTACACAGATTCCTCAGAGGAAGGGTCCTTTGGGCTTCCAATCACCCCTCTATTTCAGGATCTCAAGAATGTCTCCAAAGGAGACGTCTTCCAGGGCTGATCATGGGGAACACTCCCCTTCATCAAAATCTGTGTCCTCTGTGACAGATTCCACAGGAGAATCTAGGTGTTTACTCTTACACGATCTCTTCTAAGGAGGATCTTCAGAGGAGAGGGGATGCCTATAGTAGGAAAGTCTTGTGACCTTGGGGCTCACTGTCCAGAGGGTGAGGTTCATGGCAGAACTGAAAGGCCTGAGGCCATAGGGAGAGACTCTGGTAACAGGAGGCACCAGAGATGAAGCAGTGGTCAAAGCTCTTTACATGGTCTGAAAGGCAGGCCCCCCCTGAGGAGAGATGGGAGCCTGGAACAGGGGCAGACAAACTCAGACCCAGGGTCACACACTGCCAGAGACCCACCTGACAAACCGGAACAGAGGAGGGGTCCTCTGTCGGCACAGCCTGAAGAAACAAGGGTGGCTCTATAGAAAAACTCTACGTCATCTCGAACCCCTCAAGCCCAACAGTGAAGACACAGTCCTGGGGACCCGGTGGTGCCACATGCATCACAGCCGGACTCTGCTTCGAAGACAAGAAATATGTCAGCGCCAAAGTCAATGGTACCCGCAAAGTTGGAATCGAGAACTCTCAAACCTGTGAAGAGGTCAGAAGAGGAAAATAAGAAGGGGTTATAGGGATGAAACCCCCTGCACCAGAGGGGAGAGGGGGTTGAGAAGTTGAAGGAAGACCCCTGGGCTGTCAGGGTCTGATCTACCAACCTAACAATACCCACTTCCGAGACACTTCTGGTAGAGTGAACGGACCAACCGAGGAGACTCTGGTCTCTCCATGAAAGGGCTAGGGAGTTGCCCAACGAAGGGATCCAAGGAGGGGGAATAAGTAGTCTTGGGTTGGATGGAAACATCAGGCTTTGGCATAGTCTGCAGGACTGTGGGGAATATCGGTGCAGGCACGGCCATAGTAACAATTGGTGCTGGTATCCGAACTGTAGTGATCAATGATTTAGTAACTGTCAGTGTCGATGGCACCAGTAAGGCTCTCAATGCCAAAGACTCATACTTTTCAGAAAGTTTCGCAACTTTAGCTTTCGGTTCCAAAGAGAAACCTTCCGATACATGTTTCTGCTTCTTGACAGTCAGTGCCGATGGAGACATCAGCATCGAATGGAAGGATTTTGATCCTGAGGCCAGAGGAGACTGTCGGCCTTGGACAAGGCTTCTTCGAATGGGGCTTTAAGGAGACCTTTGAGAATGACTTTGTTTTTCCTCTCTGCCAGAGTTCTGATGCTGAAATCCTGGCAGATTGCACAGTCAACAGACAATTGAGAGACACCCAAGCAATACACACAATGCTCATGGTTATCAGTATAGTATTTTTCTGCCATACACTGTACTTTGTTTGAAGGCCAAGTTGGAACATTTAGGTTTTTCCGCCATCGTCCTGAATAAAAAGGGCAGGAGAGGTAGAGAGAAATAACAGAATGAGGAAAGAACAGGGAAGGAAATTCAGTTACACCACAAAAAGAAATTTACCAATTATGGTAGAAAGGTTTGTTACCAACAGTAAAGACAGAGAAGGGGGATTACCAACTGTATAGGGAAACCACACACTCAAGGGTACACCAAGAAATTTAAAACTAGAGAATAAAAGAAATCAGAGCACTATTAAGGAGAAAGAGTATATAAAAAATTGTTACTTTGCTACGAAAGGGGAACTGGCTGATGCCTCTTGTCATAAGAGCAGCAAATGAGATCTGAGGTAATGTGGAGAGAGGCATTGTGGGTAGACTAGCAGCTCGAGAGATATTTGGTTGGCACGAGTTCTTTATTGTCTGGATCAGTTCTGAGGATCAGAACTGTACATCCACCAGTCAAGAATAGATGAAGATTGACAACATCAAATCACATGGTAGAGGCAATTTCACCACACCTTTGGCCAAAGATGCCAAAACGCTGTTGAAAACTTTATTCAACTGTACAACGATCAGTATCAAGAAGTGATTCTCAGCAAGTAAGACCCAGATGCAAGGCAGAAAACAGTTCAAGTAGACAAAAATTGCCAGCACCAAATTCAGTGTAAAGCATCCAAAAGGCTGATAAGTATATAAACTTTTATTAAATATAATATACACCTAGACCGGTTTCAGCCCTGTATATTATATTTAATAAAAGTTTATATACTTTACTTATCAGCCTTTTGGATGCTTTACACTGAATTTGGTGCTGGCAATTTTTGTCTATTACAACGGTCAGTGTCCAAAAAGTCCCCCACACAAAACCATCTAAAACCCAATCTCAAACTCTGTACAATGATGCTTCACACCTACAGTGAAAATACAGCAGTTAGAAGCAGAATCTCCCTTGATTGGATAACAACTGAAAGGACTCAATTCTACGATAACGTTTTCAGCCTATGACTGCACAGAAAAATTGGGAGCTTGTGTGAATGGTTAGAACAGCAGTGTATAGTCCAAGAATAGTTGACAACAGAAATAGCTGGAGTAGGCAGGACAGTGGGAACTCATGACAGGTGGGACCTTAGCCGGAGTAGGCCAATAGGAGATTAGACCAGGAGGATTTACAATTGGTTAATATAAGGGAATCAGAATCTATTCATAGGGTGAAAAATGCAGTGATGAACATGGTGTCTAAAAATACTTGACAGAGGTAATTACGCCACAAGTGTGGATAAAGATGTCTAGGAAATGGTTTTGTGTAAAAGACTATTTAAATATTGACAGCTGGACAGTTAAATAAAGTTTCAACAGTGTGTATGTGCCAAAAGATCTCTTTTAATAAAGGACATTGAAGAAACGAACTAGGGCTGCTTTTATCCTTCAGAGGAAGGCTTTTTGAGGGGAAGGAAACTAGATCCCTACAGCAGACAGGGTCTTTCCTTCTTGTTCACTGCAGATAAGGGTTTCCTTGACTGATGGTCCAAACAAGGAAGAACCTTTGAAGGGGGCATAAGTAAATGACCCCTTAAAGGGCTCTGCAAACCAGCAAAGTCTCAACCAGGCATGTCTCCTGACAGCTATGCCAGATCCAGCTGCTTGAGAGGTACCTTCCACAGCACTGAAAACCAACCTCATCGATGAGTTAGGCAAAGACGCAAGAGGTGACAGTTGGGGAGAGACCTTGTTGAAGTCCTCCTCCGACATGCACTCTGACAGAGAATTGGTGAGGTCCTTGACCAAATCCCTCTGAAGACACGTGAAGTGTGAGAAATAGTTTAGCACTCTCAGAATAAAAGTTGCTGAAGCATATAGCTGTGCCTGTCCAAGGCCAGAGACTCCTTGTTCGGGGGGAATGGGTGGACAGAGGAGCTCTGCTCTGGTAGCTCCTCTTTTGTGGCTGTTGACACTATGATGGCATCAAATGAGATACCTTTACTACAATAAGGTTGATCTGACAGGAGGGGGGCTCAGGAATTTGTCGGCACACTCGGGGATAGGCTCCACAGTGTCAGGTTCCTTCCAAACCTGTCAGAAAACCAGATGAATAAGCCCATCCACCAATGGAGACACCCAGGACGTAGATGGGCCTGTCCTGAATGCCTCCAGGAATACAGATTCCTCAGGAGGAGGGCCAGACCCAGACTTTGGAATCCGGCCGACCGAAGGGCTGCCTGAGGCAGGACAACCCATATGTTAGGACTGCAGATGCATCCTTGAAGGACATCTACCCTTACGTTTCAGAATCTCTAGGATATCTCCAAAGGAGATGTCGTTGGGTGGAGAACCAAAGGTATCCTTCTTCCTCATTGAAATTGGTGTCCTTGGTCAAAGACTTCAAAGGGGAGTCTACGTGCTTCCTCTTGCATGTCCTCTTCCGATGCACCTCCACCATGTGGTAGTCAGGAGATGACTATGAAGAGGAAGGAGCCCCCTGCACAGAAGAGGGCTGGAAGACTTCCTGGATGGATGGATCATGGAGAGGACAACTGGGATCAAAGCTCAGACAAGATGAGAACTGCACAGGTTCAGGAGGGGAGATGCATCTCTAGCCTAGAGAATGCCCTCGCTGCCACATGGAAAGCAGACAAACCCAGGGATCCTTCTCCCTCCCTCCCTCGGAGATGAAAGAGGAGGAAAAAAAGAAGACATCACCCCCATAGTCATGTCTCCCAGATAACACTAGCCCCTAACTATCGAGAGCTGAATCCCCCAAGGGGAAGAGAGTTCTGACCAAGTCGGAGCCAAAGAACACCTCACAGAGCCAGCACCAACATCTCTGGTCCGAGACTCACTGTGCTCCAAAAGCATCGGAGCTGAGCTGGTCTGGAACACTGCCAGAGTCAAGGAAAGCACCATCCTTGGCTCTGACAGCATCTCTCTCAAGGTATCCAGATCCTGGGGTTTTGTAGCAGGAGGTTAGATCAGAACAGGATTTGCAATAAAAGGTGATGGGGACTCTCACGCAATCAAGATTGGATGGAGACTGTAAAAGCTCCATCTCGATCTGGGCCTTGAGCAAACTCTGCATCATCCTGTGCATGTTGGAATAGGAAAGACTAGAGGACCTAGTGGAGACCAAAGAGCTGGTAGACTTAGCTGGAGATTGCAAATTTTTTGTGCGCCTGTGTATGGCTTCGAGATCTCAGATACAAGGGCTTCAGATTTGAAGACTTGTTCGGAGAAGGGGAACTCTGAACTAAAGCTTCCTCCGATGGATCCAAAAGCACCTTGGAATCTAAAGTTGGTCAGATCCGTGAAGGTGTTACATCTGCCAAAAATAACGCTGGGTCTGAGGAAATCCACTGATCTGGAGGTCTGCTCTTTCTCAGATCTGAAAGGGACAGATCTGAAAATTTTTGCTTCTTTTCTGAAACTGGACTAGAAGCCCCTGTGGAGGCTGGGGGGGGGGCTGCTTCTTTGGTTCTTTTGAAGCTCCAGGCTTTTCAGATCCTTGAGAATCAGATGAGGGCAAAAGCCCCTTCAATATTAATTTGCTGCGGTGATCTGCTAAAGCACTGGGATTGAAAGCTGCACAACTTTCGCAAACCTGCTCTGGATGAGAAGCGCCAAAGCAATATACATATTTTTCATGCAGATCTGAATGCAGAACTTTCTGCCCCCATGGAGTACAATGTTTAAAGCAAGTGAGTTTGGCTGTCATTTTGCAGGCACACCACCCACGCACACAAAGGTAGCATACCTACACACAAACACACTACCAATTCTAAGCAGAGAAACAACAATAATCAAAAACTGAAGGACACGGGGACTTTTTTTTTTTTTTTTTTTTTTAAGGTAGAGGAGACAGTCAACAAAGAAAAAATGTAGGCCACCAGCCATGCAGGAGGGAAATAACATGGAGAGGAGAAAGACACACCCTAACGCCAATGGAAAAGCTGAAAATGGAATGGAAGGTAACAGGAATAAATTGCAGAAAACTCTAGAATGTAACAAAAAAAATCACTGAAAGCTTAGAGCTTATCTGAAAGTATCTAGAGACCAACGCAATTACATCTAGCCAGCAAGGCAGTAAATGAGATCTGAGGAGTTAGAGGAGATACAGGGCATTGTGGGAATGGGAGAAACTCGAGACTTGTAGCATCAGTCTTTTGTAATGGTCAGATCAGATCCAATATCTGGTCCTATGACCCCTGTGGTGAGGAAGAATGAAATGGACATCAGATGCTTAGATTTATTGTCCTCTCGTAATGGCTGGAGTCTTAACCAGGAGAATCTCCTTAAGACACAGCCAGAATCAGCTGCCCTGGCAGATGCAGCATCATAGTTGCATCTGATGGAATGAAGGGCTACATGTGAGGATGCAGCCAAGGTCTTATTCTCTGAGTCAGGCAAATCTGAAATGACCTGGGAGAGTTGAGACAGAAGCTCTAGGGCAAATCTGGTCATGTGTATTTGGTAATTAATGGCTCTAAATGCCAAGGTGGCTGAAGTGTACAATTTCTGGCCCTAGCCTTTCTAAGATCCTGCTGTCCTTATCTGAAGGAAGGACAGAGGTTGAAGGCAGTGTTCTGGATGGCTTACCTGAATTCTCTGAAATAACTGAGGGTCTTGCTGAAGGACATTTTAAACAGGAACTTATAGTCCTCAGGGACCTTTAAAATTCAGTCAAGCTTCTTAGGGACAGCAGGTTGGGAGTCGGAGGCCTTGAAAGCAGAGGTGAAGGCATCTAGGAGAGCAGGTAACAGGAGGAACAGCTGAAGGGCTGGGTGATTTCACCCACAGAAGATCGTAGTACTTCTTTTGTACTTCAGATACCAGAGTGCGATCCCATTTGAAATGATCTCTCTTTTGGTGAGACCCTAGTCAAAATGAGAGTTCTTCCATGCGTGAGTCAGTTCCAATGGAGTCCTCCTCCAGGGAAGCGTAGTCTAGAGGGGAGGGAATTTGTGAGTAATAGGCCAGAGATTCCTTTTCTGAGGATGCCTCTTCATCTGAAGAAACCTCTTCCCAAACTCTTATGTGGAAATGCTGTGCAGCGTGCTTGTAGGGACTGAAACACCCGAGGGGGGCTTTAGGGCCATAAGGGCCTTGAAAAGACCTTGGGAGCCTGTGGTCAGATCGAAGGCAGCCTCAACACTGGGCTTGGCCTGTGATCCAGAACCAGACAAATTTCCAGGCTCTCATCCACCTCAGGAGAGATGTGCATAGTAACAGGCGCAGCACAAGCTTCAGGCCTCAGCTTTTTGGCCTTTCTCTTAGTAACCAACTACCTCAGGCCCCAAGGATCCCTGCATCACACTTTTAGCTAGTAACTTTAAGCACTAGTTTTCCAAATAAATGGCTAAAGAGGAAAGTCTGCTTCTTAGGGTCTTTGTTACAAAGGCTTGGCAAATGGGACATGGTTTGTAGTTGTGGGATAGCCCTAGGCAGAACAAACTCTAAAGATAGCTATCTTTATGTAGAATTTGTCTTCCACACTGGCATTTGCCTTTTTTGATTAAATGAACCTTGCCACAAAACAGTAAAAGAAACCAGGTTTCTCCAATGAGGCACTTATCTGAGAATTCACTGGAAATCAGCTAACACCTTGGAGAGCAGACCGATGTACAAAAATAGCATTTGGACCGATGCCATTCAGTTCTGAGGTAGATGCATGCGTATGCCACTTTTATGGCCAATATATGAAAGCAGCCTACGTATGATGTACCCCGCATCCTACAGCAGCGAAAGACTTTTGTATATTGACAGGCATCCGGTCACCTACAGTGGAGAACTACCTCATGTTAACAACAACAGATGAATAGGAGGACATCAAGATAGTCTGAGCTGGAAGATGAGTAATAACCCCCTGGAAAAAGAGAACTTCCTCTCACTGCCATCTGTAACCTTGATGAAAGATCTTCAGAACCCATTTGTTTGAAACTATCTCCTACCAAACAGAAAAATGGAGATTCAGACTTTCTGGAAGAAGAAAAAAAAGAGGGCCAGGGTGGGAGGAGGGAACGAGGTCTCTTGAGTAGTCATTTAGACTTGGATTGTCCTTGTTTTTGGGAGGTTCAAGACTTCTTTTTGTAACCCCCTTACCATTTCTTCTCAAATGTCTGTTTACCTTATTTTGTTGAAATTGATTTTTTGATTTTTGCCACAACAGGACGAGGCGTTAGAGAATCCCTTAGAAAATTCGGTAAAGGAGGGCTGAAAAAATCTAGAGATTCCCTGGGTCAACTTCCTCCTTTTGTACCTTGTTTTGATCACCTGTGCAGCAGAAGGGCTGAAACTAAAACTCTATCTAAAGGGGAATTTAAAATCTCATTTTAATCATCTGGAAGGTTCAGAGAATGCAGCCATGCAAACTTCTTCAAGAGAGTACCAGTGGTCATAGCACTAGAAGTGCCAACAGAGTTGTACAAATACTGTAAAGAGTGAGTGCAATAGAATAAACTAAATTATTTAAAGCTGACTTTTTCTCTCAAGAAGAACTAGATTAATCAGGGCAAACTAACTTAAGAGTCTGACAATTCAAAATTCTGAAAATGAAAACCGCAAAAGGATGCACTTTTCCCCTATATTTAATTTTCCCATCCTTATCGGAAAGCGTAGGACTGGAATTAACTAAGTGGTTGGCAGCAGTGGGATCTCCTAAAGCTATAGAGCTGCTGGGTCAGATGTGGGAACAGGGAATAAAAACTTAAGACTGAGGAACTTCATACATACCATATGCCTTTTTAGAGGCAACTGGCTGACTATCAGCAAAATTGCAGCAGCAATGCACAGATCCTCTAAAGGAGACAGAGCAGTAGGAATGGGTGTTTTCTGGAAATTCTTTAACTCAAACTATCTTCTGAGAGAATTAGAAATCTCTGTGTTCTCCCAGTGAAAACACTGGCATACTGTAGCAATAGTTTCACAGAAAGAACCCCCCCCCCCCCCCCCCACACACACAAGAAGAATCAGAAACTGAGCTCTCGTCCAAGTCTGAATCAGAAATCTGAGAAAACTCTGCATCTGTCCCTTCATCTTCCTGTTTAAATTCAGAATCTTGAATCTCTTTGGGAAAAGAATTACCCCTTTTTCCTTTACCATAAACTACTTTATAAAAAGAAGCAACAGCCTGAATTAAACTCTGAGCCAGACCCAGTAAACTACTCCCAAGTAAATTTGAGGAGAAGACATGCTTAGTTTTCTGTTTCTTTCTGGCATGAAAATTAGGGCCAACCATATTATTAATGGCAAGAGCATCTTCCTCAGAGATGGGTACAGAGGCAACAGGGAAGCCTTCCACCTTTCCTCTCTCACAGTCAACAAAAGTGGCTCTCCATTGCACACAGAGGGGACCCTAACAGCCACAGGGGAAATTGGCTAACCCCTGGTCCATACTGGCTGTAGCTGCTACACTAGATTGATGCAGGGTAAAAACAGAGGGGTGAGGTACAACAAATAGCCTCAGGAGAGTCACCCTTTTACAGCTGAGGCAAACTGCTAGCCTGCTGTAGTGGCAAAGGCTGTTTGCTTAACCTTTTCTTGAGTCTGGAAGAAGGACTGACCATGGGATAAGCAATTTATTCCATGGTAGAAAACGGTGCTTCTTTCCAAAGCAAGAAAAGAAGCAAATGCTGGCAAAAATTACAAGTCCTTAAAAGTAATTTTTTCCCCACAGTAAAACACTAAGACACGTTGCCAGCCCCCAAAAGTAAAAGAAATACAATTTATCCAAAAAAAGAAGTTATGTCTTACCATAACATTCCATCTGTGTTGTTCATCTTCTTTCATTCATCACTGATGGGTTCGATTCCGAGCCCTCGGAACAGAGCCTGCCTTTTTATCAAGCTCGTGCCAGGCAAAAAAAATCGAGCTACGTCTCTACCCAGAATGCCCTTCTCCCTGTTACCTCAGATCAAGTTTGCTACAGAAAAAGTAAAGCCGAGGCCACTTCTGCGCTAATACCCTAAGGCACCACTTAGACCCAAAGCATCCTCAGGTGCCTTTGGTGGGGGAAGGAGGGTGGGAAGTGATGAATGAAAGAAGATGAACACAGATGGAACATTATAGTAAGACAACTTCTTTATCTGATGTTGTTAATCTTCTTTCCATTCATCACTGATGGGACAGAATCCCAAGCTACCATGAGGTCCACAGGCAGCCCTTATGGAAGAACATTCTTGAGTACCATTGAGCCGAAGGCAGCTCTCCCTCTGCAAACCAAATCCAATTTGTAATGATTGATAAAGGTGTAAGGCTTAGCTCCAAGTAGCTGCTGTGCAGATGTCATCCATGGAAGCCCTGGAATGGAAAGCTACAGATGTTGCCAGAGACTTAGTGGAATGAGCTTGAACTTCTGGCATAGGTTCATTACTGACGGAATAGATGAAACGTATGCAGTCCCTTAGCCATTCTGATAATGTAACCGTGGAAACAGCCTCTCCTATCCTGGGCCAAGAAAAACAGATGAAAAGCTGTTCAGATTTATGGATAGATTTGGTCCTGTCTAGGTAAAATCTCAATTGTCTATGTACGTTTAAGGAGTGAAGGCAGTCCTCTACTCTACTGGAAAAATTCGGAAAGAACACAGGTAGGTCAATGGTCTGGTTTATGGAGAATTCAGAAAACTCTGGGGAGGAAGGATGGATGCATCCGAAGTGATCCTCTGTGTTTATGAAAGACCAGATAGGGCCTTTTGATACACAATTCCTGCAGCTCCGAGACTCTTCTGGCAGACGTGATGGCTACCAAGAACAAGGATTTCCAAGACAATAACTTTATGTCACACTTTGCAGCAGGTTCAAAAGGTTTCTGGGACAGACTGAAGACTACAGTGAGGTTCCATGGGCTGACAGGAGGCCTGATATGAGAGGACCCCTTGAGGAAAGCCTTGCACAGGTGTAGAGAGATACAAGAGGGATGCCATCTATACCATTGTGGAAACTGGAAATTGCCACTAGATGTAAAGTACAGTTTTATACCTACCATAAATGTAGATGTTCGAAGATCCACATTGCTGCAGTCCTTACACTTGGGTAGTCCGCTGTCCTCGGTCGGCCCGAATATCAAAGTATTAGGCTGACGTCGGTCAAGGCGCTTAAGACTGACATCAGGACGTCAGGGTACAAATGCGCATGACCGACGTCATATCCTCAGTCTTTTCTTGCCCCAGATGTCAGAAGACCCTAAAAAGAAAGGTCAAAACCAAAAGACAGCAAAACCAACCAACCACCCTTGCACTAATAACATGTACAATATATACAATATACACAATATGTACAACCCAACCCAGACAACCGCCTCTAACTACAGAGGGGAAGGAGGGAGGGTAAATTGGACTGCAGCAATGTGGATCTTCGAACATCTACATTTATGGTAGGTACAAAACTGTACTATGTTCTTCATCTCACATTGCTGGAGTCCTTACACTTGGGTAGAATCCCAAAGCAGAGGTAAGGGAGGATGGCAAAACTATAAAGCAGTAGGAGCTGCCAAAATGCCCTGTAAAATAGCAGTGGCAAAACCAGCCCTAGATTTAGAGTAAAGTGGAAGGTGATAATGCTTAGAGAAAGTATGCACTGAACTCCAAGTAGCTGCCTCCAAAATATCTTTAGTTGCCACCCCTTAAAAGGCTGTAGAAGTGGCAGTAGCCCTAGTGGAATGAGGCCTAATCCCAGCTGGAATCTCCTTACCATGATGGGAATAACAGAAAGCAATACAAAACCCAATCCACTTAGAAATAGTTTGTTTTGACACAGGCTTGCCCTGAGAACCCAAAGCAAATGAAACAAATAACTGCTGAGACTGCCTGAACCCTTTAGTTCTGCTCAAATAATATCGCAACTGCCTGTGTACATCCAAAGTGTGCAAAATCTTTTCCCCTTTATTTTGGGGGTTTGCATAAAAAGTAGGCAAATGAATAGTTTGGTTTAAAGCCACACTAGAAACCACTTTAGGCATAAAGGAAGGATTAGTACGCAAAGATACCCTATCCTTATGGAAAATTAAGAAAGGCTCAACCGCCATGAGGGCCTGTAATTCAGAAACCCTTCTTGCAGAGGTAATGGCCAACAAAAAAGCAGTCTTCCATGATAAATATTTCAATTCGGCAGTAGCTGCAGGCTCAAAAGGTTGTAGAGTAAGTTTCTCCAACACAAAATTGAGATCCCAAGCAGGAGTAGGAGCTCTACGTGGGGGTGTTATATTCTTTGCCCCTCTAAGGAATTGCTTAAACAAAGGATGAGAAAACAATGGTGGGTCACAGTCATAGTGAGCAGAAATTGCTGCAGCATGAACCTTAATAGAAGAGAAGGACAAACCTTTGTCCAATAACTCAGTAAGATATTGAAGAGCCACACTTAAATTAGGCTCAGAAACATCAAATTCCTTTGCTGTACTCCAAAATAAAAATCTCTTCCATTTATCCGCATACACTTTCCTTGTACTAGGCCTTCTGGCCTCCAAAATAACATTCAAAACTTGCTGTGGAAGCTGAGACCCTCCAGGGTTCAAAACAGAATATGCCAGGCTGTTAGGTGAAGAGAGTGAAGTTTGACATTGAGTAAATGACTGTTCTCCTGAGACAGCAGGTGTGGAATCGAAGGCAAAGGCCATGGAGGCTCCCGTACCAGACTTCTCAGTAATGGGTACCAGTGCTGTCGAGGCCAATCTGGAGCTATTAAAATCATCCTTGGCTTGTCCTGTCTGACCTTCAGGAGTACCTTTGGGAGGAGAGGCAGAGGTGGAAAGGCATACACATGAAGATTGCTCCAATTGAAAGAAAGAGCATCCACTTTCCAGGCTGTGGGATGAAACGCTATTGTGCAAAACTTTGGCAGCTGGTAGTTTAGTGGAGAAGCGAACAGATCTATGTCTGGAGTTCCCCATGACACTGTCAATTTCTGAAATACATGAGGATCCAATTTCCACTCGTGGGGATCCATAATCCGTCTGCTCAACACATCTGCTAAGGAGTTCTGTGCTCCGGCAGAAACCTTGCCTGAAGATTTAGCTGTAAACTGAGAGCAGTCTCCCACAAAATCATTGCTTGCCTGCATAGAGGATAAGAATGTGTTCCCCTTGCTTGTTGATGTACCACATGACAGTTGTGTTGTCTGTTAGAATCAACACCTGCCCTGGAAGAAGTAAATCCTTGAAAGCTATCAATGCAAATTGGACTGCTAACATCTCCTTCAAGTTGATATGTAGATGTTGTAGTCTGGCAGGCCACGTGTCTTGTATCCACTTTCCATTTAGATGAGCTCCCCAAGCTTTGTCTGAGGCATCTGTCGTTAGAATCTGACTCGCCTCTGGCCGGGTCACAGAGAGTCCCTTGTTTAGGTGACATTCCTGAGCCCACCACAAAAATTCCTTTTGAATGCAAGGTATTATCTGAATGACAGTGTCCATATCCTGGCAGTGCTGTGTCCATACATTTTGAGATACCACTGTAGCTTCCTCATATGCAGTTTGGCATTGGGAAGCACCAGAATACAAGATGCCATGAACCCCAAGGCTTGAAGGACTGTCCTTGCAGTCAGCCTGGACTGATGAGACAATTGATGGAAGTAAAGGGAAAGATTCTTTTGTTTGTCCGGGGTCAAAAGGCCATCTGGGATGCTGTATTCAGTCTCACACCCAGAAAGCACATGTCCTGAGAGGGTACTAGACTGGACTTTATTTCGTTCACAGAATACCCCAGGCATCTTAGCACTGCTATCACATATTGCAAATGATGAAGAAGTTCGTCCTTCCTTGAGCCAGAATCAGGCAATCGTCCAAATAAGGATAGATTTGTATTCCTTTTAGCCTGAAGAAAGCTATCACTGGAGCCAGAACTTTCATGAACACTCTGGGCGCAGTAGATAAGCCAAAGGGCAATGCAGAGAACTGATAATGAGAAGTCCCAGCCCGAAAGCGCAGATACTTCCTGCAACTTAGCCTGATAGGAACATGAAGGTAAGCCTCCTTGAGATCCAGAGTCACCATCCAGTGATCTTTGCCCAGCAGAGGTAAAAGCTGTTGTAACGTCAACATTTTGAACTTGGGAATGTCCAGATAAGTGTTGAGGATAGATAAATCCAAAATTGGTCTCCACGTGTTCCCCTTCTTTGGTACTAGGAACAGGCGAGAATAAAATCCTAGGCCCACTTCTGGCAGAGGGACCGGCTGTATGGCCCCTATTTGAAGCAGCAGAGAAATTTGTTTGTGAGCCTCTATTCTTTGCTGAGGAGGAATGTCTGGCATGCCTTTGAAAGGAGGCAAGGTATGGAAATAAAACTTGTAACCTTGGTGTATGATATCCAAAACCCATCTGTCTTGGGTAATTAAACTCCAATTTTCCTTGAAGAGTGCCAACCTTCCTCCCAAAGGTGCTGCCAGGCAGAAGGCTCTGGCAGCTGAAAAGGTAGGTCATTGGGCCTGTTTACGAAAGGACTGGCCCCTGCCCTCACCGAAGACTGTGCAGGTGAACTCCCTGTTCTAGGCCTGAAAGAGCCCTGAGCTCTGCCCCTACCACGTCTAGATCTACCCCTAGACTGTGAATCATAAGAAGGGTACGTCCACCCCTTAGCCGGCCAATTCCTACTAAACTTCGGAGGCTGCACTTGCAAAAAATCTTTAACAGTCTGCATAGACTTAGCCTTGTCTTCCATTTTCTTTAAGACTGCCTCCACAGGTGAACCAAACAACACATCAGACTGTAAAGGAGCATCTAAAATCCTTGTCTTAACATGGTCAGATAAATTCTGATCCCTCAGCCAGGCGTGCCTGCGAAGAACTGACCCAGTGGCAGCTACCCTAGACGAGGCCTGTACAGCATCAAAACCACATTGTAAAGAATGCTTACCCACCTGTTCAGAAACATGTACCAAATCTTGTAATTCCTTACATTCAATACCTTCCGCCAGAGCATCTACCTTAGACTTCAATTGAGTAAGTAGATAGTTTTGATATTTCAACATGTGAAACTGGCAATTCAAAGCCCTCATAGCTAAGGTGGAAGAATTATAGACTTTCTTTCCCCATCTATCCAAAGCCCTGGCTTCTTTATCTGGAGAAACCGGATTTTTTACAACAGAGGCCTTGACACCTTTAGGTCCCTGACTAACAGTTTCTGGGTCCGCCCTAGGACTCTTATAAAGATATTTATGAGCTTCAGGCACCCTGTAATACCTATCCGGTTTAACAGGAGGCAAAGAATCAGGATTAAGTGAAGCCTCTGCAAACACATCTTCCACAACATTCAGAACAGGAGGTATAGCCAAAGGCCTATGCTGGGGTAAAAACAAAAATTCCCTAAGCCTTTTCCTGGAATCAGAGAAGTCCTGACCTTCCCACTTAAAATGTTCCCTCATGGAATGAAGAGTCTCTGAAAAAGAAAAATCCTCTGGAGGAGAAGCAGAAGGAGTAGAATCATCCACATCAGAATCAGAATAAGGAGAATACTCCTGCAAGTCTTCAGCCGAAGACTCTGAAACATCTGAAGCCTGCTCAAAACTCCCCAACTCTGGCTCCACCCTAGGCCTCTTATCAGGAGGGGGCAAAGAACCTCTAATCAAAGTAATTAAATCTTCTGCCATTTTAAGCATGTGCTTCTTGGGCACAGATCCTGAAGAACTAGGAGTGACACCAACAGAAGCTAAACCTGGCCTGCCTCTGGGAGAAGCCTTGGAAACAGAAGGAGAGGGCCTAACCACCCTAGGAAGGGAGGGGAGTACAGTAACCTGAGAAGCCCCCTCAGCCTGACCTGCCTCCTGAGAGGCCACATCCTGCAATAACAAAGTCTCCCCCTGGGACTCCAGAGAAACCTCCTGCGGAACCACCGGTTCCACCGGCGCCTCTAAAGAACCGGCGTCCGGTACGGACGACTCTTCTTGCCTGGGTTTAGCTGCTTTGTCTTTGCGCTTCTTCGAAGAAGCGGGCGTCGGAGCATCCGACGGCATATTATAATTGCACCGCTTCCCAAAGACCAACCTGGCATAATCTAACCTTCGCTTAATAGTGCGCTTATTGAACCTAGCACAAAAGCGACAACCAACAACGCCGTGCTCAGGTCCCAAACAAGGAATACACAAAGTATGATAATCTCTATGCGGTATCTGTTTCCCACAAGAAATACAGTTATTCACTTTTTCTGACATCCGGTAAACCACTGAGGCAAGAAAAAACTAAAATATTCCCCAACGGGGTACTTAGCCAACTTTGATTCGGTCTGAAACTCCGAATTCGAAAAATTTCAGAACGCCGAACGGCACTTGCAACGCTGCTTCTGCATCGGACCATGCGGCAAAAAAGACTGAGGATATGACGTCGGTCATGCTCATTTGTACCCTGACGTCCTGATGTCAGTCTTAAGCGCCTTGACCGACGTCAGCCTAATACTTTGATATTCGGGCCGACCGAGGACAGCGGACTACCCAAGTGTAAGGACTGCAGCAATGTGAGATGAAGAACATCCGTATGGTAGACGCCAAGGCTCCATTATCAAAAACTGAAGCCAAGTATTGAACCACTGCAGTAAATGGAGCCGAATACGGGTCTAGCATGTTATCCTTGGACCAGATGGATAACCTTTTGCATTTATCCTGATATAGTCTACTGGTGGATGGTTTATGAGAGGCCAGAATTATGTCTCAAACAGGCGAGGAGAGATTAGCTTGCCTGGCAACTAGTGGAAGTGGAGAAACCAAGCTGTTGGTTTGAGACTGGACAGATTTGGGTGACAAAACCCTTGGGGGTGAGTAATCAGATTTGATAGAGGGTCCAGAATCCACAGCGGGTACACTAGGAGAAGCCGAAGGAAGGGGAACCAAACATGTCGAGGCCAAAATGGGTCTATGAGGACCACCTTGCATCTCAACCGAAGAGTTTTAGAAATTGTAGAATTAGGGGATGGGAGGATAAGCGTAAAGAAGTCCCGTGGGCCAATTGTGGATCAGACAAGCCCTCGGTCACTCCCCCTCTTGGGGAAGTAGCTGCTGCACTTGATGAGAAGGCGAAAAGATTGCAGTAAGGCTAGCCCCATTGGCTGAAGATTTCTGACACCACCTTGGGGTTGAGAAACCACTCATAAGATGCATCTGCTCAGTTTGTCTGCAATCACGTTGGAGCTCCCTGGGATATGCATTACTATCAGAAAGCAGTTAGAAGCCATCACCCACTGCCAAATTCGCATGGCTTCTCGACATAGGGGGTGGCTCCTGCTTGCTTGTTGATATACCAGACCACTGACATATTGTCTTACTGAATTACAATTATCCCGGAAGGAAGAGCTGAATGGAAGGCCTACAACGCTAACAGCACAACTCTCAGTTCCAGAACACTGATATGCAGGTGGGCCTCTGAGGTGGACCATGTGCCTTGAGCAGTCTTTCCCTGGAAATGCCCCCCCCCCCCCACCCGATCAGGGATGTATCCATGGTCACAAAAGCGGTGGGCTAAGGGGATTGAAATGGGCAACTCCAAAGTTCTACGTCTGGCCTCATCCAACAAAGGAGGTCCTGTTTGCAGGAGTTGGTTATTCGAATCTGGTAACTGAGGGGATGATAGTTTGGGAACTATAGACAAAGGAGCAGCCATTGCAGGATCTGCATATGTAAGCTTTGCTAGAGGCGCTATTGGGATTGAAGCTTCCACAGAGCCTAGGACCTGAAGAACTTCCCTTGCTGAGACTTTTGTTTGAGAGAGTATCACCCAGAGTTGAAGCCTCATTCGATGGAGTCTGTGAATTGCGAGTGATACCAGACAGGACTGGGTATTGAACACTGCTCCAATGAACTTTGTTTGTTTTGCAGGAGTAAGGTTTGATTTCTCCCAATGTATCGGTATTCCCAACAATTTTGTAGAGAGAGTCTAATGCAGTGCTGTTACCAGAAGATGCTCGGTGGGGGCGGTGAGGAGCCAGTCATCCAGATATGGAAACACCCGGAATCCTTTTAGTCTCAAGTGAGCTGTTACCACTGCCATGCATTTTGTGAACACTCTGGGGGCTGTAGAGAGACCGAATGGCAGGGCATGGAATTGATAATGACTGGCCCCTAGCCGCGAAGCAGACTCCTAGAACGTTTGTCCATCTTGATGTGGTAATATGCATCCCCTCTTTTTGAGACAGCTTTATAATCTCTGAAACTGCTTCTTCCCTTTGACTGGGTGGAATGTCAGGAAGTTTTCTTGAAGGATTTGGCTATTAAAAGGGGAATGGTGTAACCTCTGGTGATGACACTCTGCACCTAATGATCGGTGGTGATAGACTGACAGGCAGCTTGGTGGAGAGAGAAACGACCCCCGACTGTTTCCAGAGGTAAGCTATCTGACTGCTCCTCAGGAGTGCTGATAAGGCTGTCCAGAGAAGAAATCCCTGGAGCCTTGGTTATGAAGACCCCCCCGCCTCTATTGGGGTCTCTTCCAGAATTGTTACCCCTTCTTCCCTCGGGGGTATCATCACCACATGCGGCACAGAAAGGCCCCAGAGATATTTTATGCCACATTTTTCCACTCCTCTAATTCCTAGAGAAGGTACGTTGAGGGCTAGAAAATCTTAGGACTATGGCAGACAGGGTCCTTCCATCTTGCTTGCACCTGGCTAGCGTGTCCTTCACTTTGGAGCCAAAAATGGATGAAGCTTCAATGGGAGCATTCAGAAACGAAGACTTGAAGGGGTCCGCGATGTCACAAATGCACATACAACCATGATGCCTCATAGCAATGCCCAAACCCGGTGCTCTAGCCGCCTCTTTGGTTACATGTCACAGCAACCTCAAGGACAAGTTGGATATTGATTCCAGGGTTGCAAACTGCGAGGCCATTTTGTCCCTGACCTTGTCAGACAACTGTCCTGCAAGCATCCCAGACAGTCCGGAGATAAAGTCCCTCTGGAGCCTCGTAAAATGTGCCAAATAATTCAGGGACCATACAGCAAATGTCCCTGATACAAAAACACACTTCCCAAGTCTGTCCACCACCCAGGACTTCCTATTAGGCGGGGGGACAGAAGGAATTTCCTCAGCCAAGTCCTTCTTCATGGCCACCACCATAGCATAAACTGGTAACCCTTTGGACCAATGCAGGTTCTCCTCGGGAGGGGAAAGAATTATGTCTGGTCTCTGAGGGATCACCTCAACGGAATCAGGGTACTTCCAAGCACGCTGCACGATGAGTTGGCAGGCGGGGTCACCCAGGGAATAGAAGACCGGGCACTAAAAGCCTGCAGTAACACGGACTCCATAGATGAAGGGTTGGAGGACTTCCGGTCACCTCCCTGCTTTAACATTTCCAGGATGTCTTCAAAAGAAACATCAGGAGGGACCCCCCCCCCCACCATCATCATAGTCCATGTCTTTCGTTAAGGACTCCTCGGGTGAGTCCATGTGCTTCCTGTTGAAAGTCTTCTTTCGAGGGTCTCCTCAGTGGGAGTCTCTGAGGAGGACTCGGAAGAGCAGGTACCTTGAACAGGGGGGTGTCCTGCGGCAGTATCGAAGGTTTCAAGATGCTTGGAGCGGAGGGAGATGGAGCCATAAAGGCAGATTTATACTCTGAAGATAACTTTAGGACTTTTGATTTCCCAGACTTGCTTCGATTACCCAATGGTGAAGAAGGAACACGGTAGGATCTTTTTTCTCCTTAGTAGGAGGGGTTGAGACCTCTATCGCAGAAATGGCCTCAGAGAAGGGAGACTCTAGTAACCCTTTCAGGATCAGTTTGTTTTTGCACTCATTAAGAGTGCAATGACAAACGTGGGACACTCCCAAACAGTATACACAGTCATCATGAGAATCACTATTAGATAACTTGCTATTATATGAAGCACAATGCTTAAAACCTGAAGTACCCTTCTTATCAGACATCTTGATAGAAAGACACCACAGGCCAACTGTATAATCCGACTAAAATAAAGTCAAACACCGGACATGTAAAGAAAAAAAAAAAAACACCTTACTAAGAGCCAAAGCTAATAGGTTAGACAGGAAAGACTATACCAGCTATGGTATTGAAGAAATACCGTAAGAGAGGGAAGGCCGTACCAACAATACTACTTGAAAGTTTACCAACGGTAACAATGGGTACAGGAAAGGACAAGGTTAGACATAAGAAAAGACACTGGAAATACTAATCGCTTAATAAAATATGAAGCTATCAAAAGTTTTTCACACAAACATCAAATAAAGTTGCACTTAGCTGAGAACTCGGCTGAAACGTGGCTTTACGACTATGTGGCAAACGAGATCGGAGGTAACAGGGAGATGGGTATTCTGGGTAGACTTAGCTCAAGAGTTTTTTTGGCTGGCACAAGCTTGATAAAAAGGCTGACTTGGTTCCGAGGGCTTGGAACTGAACCAATCAGTGATGAATGGAAAGATTAACAATATCAGACAAATGGTTTCCAGTTACTTTACACAACTTTTAAACTGACAGGAAAAGAGTGCGCTCCCTTTTAAAGTATGACAGTCTCAAGACAGTCCGTTAAAACGTGAAACTCCTAGCTTTAAAATAACTTTCATGAAAAGGTAACTGATAAAACACAAACATTTAGAAAATGCAGAATGTCCAGATTTGTGTTTCATATTTTAGGTCGTTTTTTTCATAAAATTGTTTTTCTGGCAAATTGGTGACAAATCTTTAAAGATTGAAGTGTGGAAATAATGACAGACATTTGAGTTTCAGGCTTCATACCCTTCATAAAATTCATGCCAATGCAAAACCTGCTATTCTATCTACTTTCTAAGTTGGCAAGAGCAATATTTAAAAATTGTCCCTATTTTTAGGCCTTTGTCCCACTTATTTACGGCTTTATCCCAATTTCTTGCTGTAAAAGGTTGAGAGGTAAGGTAGCACTGCAAAGGAGTTCTCTCATTGAAAAAAGATGAGTCACTACAAAACAGAGCTTACTGAATAGGTCAAGAGTATGGTTACTTTAGGGAAGCCAAATGAAAGTCACATTTACATACATCCACAGGACAGCAATGTGTGTTTCATACTATTGAAGAAATAGTTTCTGTCACACCAAGAGCATAGTATTTTTTGCGTTTAAGCCTTGATGAGGAACATTCCTAGCAAAGTACTTTTCACTTCACCTGTGGGGAAGATACATCTCAGACTAACATTTTGTAATTCATCAGCACTTGAGGCTTTTCAGAAAGCTGTTGCAGAAATACTCATGGGACAAGACAGATCTGGAGTTAGGCTGCTTGCTGCCTGAGCAATGTCCCCAGTTTGATGTTGACAACCAGAACAATTCCTTTCAGATCAGCAGTTAAAAAAAAAAAACAAACAAAAAAAAAACAAATCTCTTCTTGGAAAATAGCTATCATATATCAGCATAAAAAGTTCTTTGTTAGATGGTGTCAAACACCTTTGCAAATGGACAACACAAACTCCCTAACAGAGATCCAAGCACAAAACACTGACTTGACCATCTTTGCAGGTGCTTAAATTACTGCATGTCCTACTAGCAGGGGACCGATCAACACTTTCACTACAGTGTTCACTGCACCTCTTAATAGCTTGTACCCAAAGCAGTATCACCTTTTGCCTTGCTTAAGATTTTGTGGCTAAACAAAGTTATTAGAACTGATGAAGCACACTAAAGTCTGTATGAATACACTTCTATGTAAATAATTTCCGTCTTGTTACAAGGCAGAGTGTTTAGTAAGTGATATACAGGACAGAAATACTGTGCTTAACATTATTACTGCAAATATTTAAATGAAAATGGCAAGTAATTTCGGCTTATTACAACATACTAGGTTTCCTGCTTAACTGACATTTGGCGAGTGCTGCGCCACAATTAATAGCATTAATTTCTATATGTAAAAGCAAGCACAACTACAGCTTCTGAAATAATTTGCAGCATGTTGCTTGCAACTGAAGTTAAACAGCATGAACAGTATGTTTTGGGTTTATATTTCAACATTTTCTTCCAAGTTTGAAGTAAATATGGTTTTGTAAAGGCTTCTTGATAAGGTAAAAAGTAACCAGCTCACAATACTAGAAATTCACACTAATACTAATGGATCACATTCTAGCAGTAGCTTCACTGTAATATTTTTATGAAATTTCTATGTAGTCACTTTTAATACAACTCCAATTAACACGGTACAGTTCACATCACATACATGCTTGTGTTAGGATACTAAAAGTTAAAAAGAAGAGCAAATATAATTACATGTTTAGATCATTATGCACCCCTTGTTCTCTGCCCACTAATATTTGGGCACCTTCTGGTGCCCATGCTTTCATCTGTTGGAGAATGTGCCTTTACAGGCCATCAGTATATACCAAATAGTAAGCTCGGCTAAGACCGTGAATTCATGAGGCAGGAAAAGGGCTGATGGGGCCTCCAAACACTGAGAACAGAGGACAGGGTGCAAAGAGAAAAAAGTAACCTTCTCACATTTTACTTTTTTCTTCCAGACAGCACACACATCAGTGTTCGACTATTATGCTCCTTATCCCTTCCCATATCTCAGCTCTCCATGTTGCTGTGCCCAGTCTTAATGAGGAGCCATTAAAAAAGCAACCATGTCCCTCCCAAAGGAAAGAGAGTCACTTCAGGAGCTCAGTTCAACCCCATGATCCCCCCCCCCAGGCTTTCCAGCTATTTGGCCTCATCAATGAATCCCTGTCACTGACTGGGGTCAGGAATACTACCTCTGTGCCAGAAGGCCTGCCAGCTCATATTCTTACCAAAAGTGATCATTTTGACTTAGATAAAACAGAACCACTAACAGACATTTGGACACTCTGAAATGTGACATCTGAGAAAATTTTTTTTATTTTATTTATTTCTATTTTGATGACTGGGGAGGTCCACTGGGCTCAAGGAACTCATTTCCAGTGGAGGCCCGGGGAGAAAAGCTCCAAATTACATAGAAAAATAAGCAAAATGTAATATTATATAGTAAAACTAATATAAGTATAATAGTACAATAGAAGAACATACATTACATACTTGCATACTACATTAGAAAACAAGTTGTACAGAGGTTGTAAATCTTCTGTAAATGGTTATAAAAACTAACATTTTTAAGAAGGCAGTAAATAAAATTTTTCCCCAGAAAAGGGGTGAATAAAGGTGGAAAGTACATTATTTACAATGTATACATTCATGACACTGACGTATTCAGAGAGAGACAGTTGTATAATAGAAAAAGAGTGCATACATTACATTTTAGGTTAAATAACATCAAAAGTGAGGCTGCTGTTTGGGAAATCAGTATGTAGTAGAGTTATTAGCAGGTTAGATAAGTAGAGTGCAATTACATTTCCAATTATGGGAGAGGTAGGAATGGAGTTGCATTTTAAAGTGTTCAAAGTTTTTAGAAATTCTTAGAGAGGGAGGGAGAATTCCATTTTTTGGCTAAGGAAAAGGATAGGAGAAGCTGACCAGCGGGACGGTTTGGTTTGTGTACAGTAATTCGATTTTGGTGGGCAGATCTTAGAGTTCTGTGTGGGGTGTGTGATGGTGAGATATTTGTTAGTGCTGGGCATTTAGCTGGTTTAAAAATTGGCTTGTGGGCTGTAGTGAGTTGGAGGTTAATCAAGGTAGTTGGGAAGTTCTAGCCAATTTAGCAGGTGGAGAGATGTACAGTGGTAGGAGGAGTATTTGGATTTAGTGACAAATTTTGTTGCAACAGATTTCCAGTTTGGAAGAGATAGAGGAAGATAGGTTGGTTAACAGAGGAGCACCGCACAATAGTGACTGTCGTAAGTAGGTAGTGGCGAGTGTTTGTCTTGTAGAAGGAGAGAGAAAGTGGGAGTTTCTGTACAGCATGCCAAGTTTCTGATGTGTTTTCTAAATATTTAGCGGAATATGAGTATCGAATTTTAGGTGTTCATCAGTAGTAACCCCAAGGAGTTTAGCAAAAGGAACAACTTCTATGGTGGAGTTGGCATGGCCGAGAATATTGAGAGAGTTTTTGTTGAGAGGGAGGGATTTTGAGGGAGAGAATAGTAGAATTTTGGATTTGTTGGCATTTAGAGAGAGAGGGTTTTGAAGCATCCAGTTTTCAGTAGTTGAGAAGGCAGTTTGAGTTTTTGTTTGGAGCTCTGGGAGGTTAAAAGCAGAGCAGACTAAAGCTGAGTTGTTTGCGTATTGTACTATCTTAGTGTTAGGAATGGCTGCATGGAAATAATTAATTAAAGAGCATTGGACCGAGTATGGATCCCTGGGGTACCCAGGTTGGGGTAGGTAGGAAGGTTGAAGTACCAGTTTGCCATTTCACTGCCCGAGATCTGTCATAAGAGAGTTGTTAGGATGTTTTGAGAGAGATTAATGTTAGAAAGGTGGTTCAGGAGGTGGGTATGAGAGACTACGTCAAAAGCCATGGAGAGATCTAGCAGGACTGTGGATACAATTTCTCCAGAGTCACGGGCGTGTTTACTATGTCTAGGAAAGAGAGAAGAGCAGTTATGCTATGGCCAGGATGGAAACCATGTTGTGTAGGGGTGAGGAGTTGGTTATTGGTAAGGAAAGACATGAGCTGGAGGTGGATGCATTTTTCAAGAATTTTTTGAAATTGGGGAGAGAATAGCTATGGGCCGGATGTCTGAGGCATTATTTTTGCCTCCTTTGAGGAGGGATAGGATAAAAGCTGCTCGCCACAGTTTGGGGACATACGATTCATGTATGGATGTATTAATGAAAATGCTAATGGGGATGGCAATACAGTCTGCTGCAAGTTTTAGAAAGAGTGAGGGGATATTGTCAGGAGCATTGGGGCATGGCTTAAGTTTAGAGAAAAGTTTTTTTTTATGTATGAGGTGGAGATGGGTTTGAGATGAAATATGGGAGGAGTGTTAGGGATGGAAGGTTGGGTAGAGGCTAGGGAAGAGCGTATGAGTTGAGGGGAGGGGTTGTGGTTTGAGAAGGTCATGGGGAGTTTTGCTACAGAGTTTGTAAAGGAGTTGAATAGAGTGGCTATTTCTGGTTCAGATTTACTGGTGTCAGGGCAAGGATTGTTTTTGGTAACCTGGGTTCGGAAGAGAGTTTGAGTTCCAGAAATGTTTGGGGTTTTTGGAATGATTAGACTGGAGTTTAGTACAGTAAGATTTTTTTATCTTTTATAATTATTTTGGCTAGGTCGTAGAATTGCTTATATTTAAGAAGGGTGTCAGGGTGCTTATTGTGATGGTACAGTTTTTCCAGGTCTTGTGTCTTTGTTGCCTAAGTGTTTTAGTATCTTTAGTTAGCCACAGGGCGGAGTTGGGTTTTATTTATTTTGTTCTTGGTGGGGCTTAGGAGTTCAGAGTATCTAAGAAGGTTGAGTTGAAGAATTCTATGGCATTGTCTAGAGGAAGAGTTTTTAGATTGTCCCAGTTTGTTAGTTTGAGAGAATTGGAGAAAGTTGTGGGGTTAAAGGTTGCAACGTTTCATGTATGGATATATTGGTGTAGGTCAGGGGTAGAGGGGGTTGCTCGATGGATGAAGGTTGGCAAGTGGTTGCTCATGGAGTCTGGTAAGATGCCTGTGAGATTTTATTTGGATGGGAGACTAGGATCCAGTCAAGAATGGAGCCTGGGGGGGTGTTTTTATTGGGTCTGGTAATGGCATTTCTAAGTGGAGTGAAATTGAATAGATCGATAGATATGGAGGGATTATTGGTATTAATTTTGTTCCAGTCAATGTTCATATCCCCTAATATGTATGTCTCAAGCTTAATATTAGATGTGGCCCGTAGAAGAATTTCTTAAAGTGTAGTGTTAGCGTTTCCAGGGGGGACATAGAGGGCCATAATACAAATGCTTTTACAGTTATTCATTTTGAGTATTCCTATGACTAGTTCAGCATTGTTGAACTGAGAAATGGGATTTTCTTAGGGAGTGATGGAGAGTAGGCTAGAGTAGATTACGGCTACTCCTCCTCCTTTCCTATTTTGGCAGTCATGTCTGAGTGCTTGAAACCCAGGGGGTAGAATTTCAGAGTCAGTAATGTGGGGTTTTAGCCATGTCTCAGAGAACCTAAGAACACATCCGTTTCTCTAAAATATTTTCATGGCTGACGTCCCACTCACCAGACTGAACAAGGAGAAGGTCACTGTAAGCTGCCTGTCGGGTGCCAGGATCCGCCACATAACAAAAGCACTCAGGTCACTCCAAAGCAAGTACAAATATGACTCAGTCATTGTCCTTGCTTGTGTGAATGACCTGAGACGTACCTCCCTGGACTACATGAAAAGAGACAGAGCAGCTCTCTGATCATGTATCTCAGGCTGGTATGACCCTGACCTTGAGTAGCATCTTGCCCTCACCAAGAATTATGCCACAGTATAAAGGCAAAATGATCAATTTTAACAATTGGCTGAAATATTGGTGTCATTCAAAGGGGATCCAGTGTCTGACAGCCTGGGATGACATGCTTGACAAGCCACGTTGCTTCACTATGGACGGCTTACACCAGTCACCCCTGGGTTTTCGAATACTGGCAAAGGCTCTTGCCACCCCCATAGTGCCTTTTTTAGGCAAGGCTCAAAAGACAAACCCACATCCATAGACAACACAACGAAAAAAAACTAAGGGTAATGCTGCTCAACGCCAGAAGTCTAACCTCAAGATGCACGCACTCGAGACTCTCCTCAGTATGGAGAATATCGATATCTGTGCAGTAACAGAAACCTGCTTCAAGGCTCCCGAGAGCACCCCAGCACTACCAGGTTATACTTCATACCATGCTTTTCGGCCCAAACCACAAAAGGAGGGGGAGTATCCATATTCAAAGATACCCACACCTCCAGGTTAGTGGCACTGCACGAAGCATCGGAGACCATCCATGTGCAACTAACAGTGGGCAAAACTGCCTTTCAGTTTGTAGCCTGCCTTAAGACCACCCTCCCAAACAGAGGAACCCCACTCGGCTTTCCTGAGAACACTGGAGAATATGAAGGTCTCTCCAAACACCATTATATTGGGTGACTTCAACTACCCAAACATTGATTGGGAAAACTACTCAAGCCCCAATGCCCTCGCCCAACGGTTCCTAGAATTTATAAACTCAAATGCTATGGACAACTGGTCACCACTCCCACAAGAGGGGAAAACGTATTGGACCTGGTCATCACCAACATGGGGTCTCTGTTCCACACCAGAGGTATACCCCTCATTGGTAAGATCAGACCATAAATTAATCTCACTGGACATCCATATCCCGTCCCCACCTCCAGCCAAGGAAACCACGGTGAAGAACTTCTCAAAAGCAAACTTCACACTTCTCAAACAGAGGTGGAATCCTTCAAAGCCCCCCCCAGGCCAGTGGAAAATACGGCCCAAAACGCAGACTCCTTTACAAAAGCATTCTATGGACACCTACAGGAATGCATGGATCACGCTATCCCAAACAAAACCAAGACTCACTCATCCAAAGGCAGGAGACCTGTCTGGTGGACCCCGGCCATAAATAAGCTATACAACAGAAGGAGGAAGCTACTATATGATAGAGCAAAATCCCAAAAAGGGAAGGCATCTCTGATCAGTAATAGCAAGAAACTACGATCCCTCATAAAATCATCTAAGGCCAACTTCGAAAGAAAAATTGCACAAGACACTAAAGATAATCACAAGGCCTTCTTTAGTTATGTCATGAACCTGGGAGCTAACTCCCAGATATGCTCGGAGTTGGTGCAAAATAATAAAAATACAATGAACCCACAGACACTGCCAACATCCTGGCAGAAAGGTTCAGTACAAACCCCCCCCCCCACCCAAAAGAGCAAATGTCTATACCAACGGAGTGTAGCCTCCCTGAGATCAAAGAGGCACAGGTTAGAGCTGCCCTCTCCAAAGCAAAAAACACAGCATCAATGGGACCAGACGGTGTCCCGGGCTGCATCTTACATGAGCTCCAAGAAAAACTAAACCCTCACAAAGTCACTGTTCAATCTCAGCCTTACTACAGGATATGTACCCAAGGAATGGCGTACAGCAACAGTGGTCCCGCTCCATAAAGGTGGTGCCACAACGGACCCCGGAAACTATCGCCCTATGAGCCTGACTAGCCTGGTCTGCAAAGCTATGGAGCGTATCATCATGGAAATCATAAACAAAGACATTGGGAACCTCCAGATACTGGATCCTACCCAATTCGGCTTTGTTAAGGGCAGATCTTGCCTCTTGAACCTGGCTGACTTCTTTGAAACCGTTACCAAAGCCATAGATGAAGGGAAGGTAGTCCACACAGCCTACCTGGACCTCGCAAAAGCCTTCGACACAATACCCCACTTGGGCATCATAAATAAGCTCACCAGCTTAATATCAACTCCTATGTCACAAGATGGGTTGCAAACTGGCTCAGGGATAGAACCCACGTGGTCAGAATTGCAAGTGCCATGTCAGACTCTAAACCAGTTACAAGTGGCGTCCCACAAGGCTCTGTCCTGGGACCTCTCTTGTTGGGTATATATTTCTCCGAGGTACAGGCTAAAACGGGAGGACTATGGCTGACCAATTTCACAGATGACTGCAAACTGGGTGCCATAATCTCTCCTTTGCAGCCCCCCAAACATCTCCAACGCCCAAGTGAGAACTGCTCTCTCCAAAGCAAAAAACACAGCATCCATGGGACCTGATGGTGTCCCCGGCTGTGTGCTCCACGAACTCAACGAGGAATTAAACCCACAGCTAGGACAGCTGTTTAATCATAGTCTTACCTCTGGATACACCCAGGAGTGGCGACTGCAACTGTGGTCCCACTTCACAAAGGCGGTGCCTCCACCGACCCTGGAAATTACCGCCCATTAGCTTGACAAGCCTTATCTGCAAAGCCATGGAGAGGATCATAATGGACCTCATAAATAAAGACATAGGGAATTTGCAGACTTTGGATCCATCCCAGTTTGGCTTTGTCAAAGGCAGATCATGCCTTCTAAACTTGGTTGACTTTTGAAACAGTCACCAAAGCCATTGATGAGGAAAGGCAGTCCATACAGCCTACCTCGATCTGGCGAAGGCCTTGATACAATACCCCACTCGGGTATCATTGAAAAACTCATCAGCTTAAATGTTAACCCATACATCACAAGATGGGTTGCAAACTGGCTGAGTGACAGAACCCACAGGGTCAGAGTTGCTGGCGCCATGTCAGACTCAAAGCCTGTCACAAGTGGTGTACCACAGGGCTCAGTCCTGGGCCCACTCTTGTTTGGCATCTACTTTTCCAAGTACAAGCAAACACAGGAGGGTTATGGCTGACAAAGTTTGCAGAGGACTGCAAACTGGGCCATAGTAGAAAACACATCTGACACAGATATCCTTCAGAAGGGTCTCACAGAAACGGATAACTGGTGCCAGAGCCATGGCCTAAAGTTAAATGCCAAAAATGCATAGTCATACCCTTCGGGAAAAACAAGGTTACCCCTAGCTACCAAATAGGTGGCAATCCACTGAGCATAGAAGAAGTTATCAGGGACCTGGGGACCCAGGTTGATAGTAGTCTGTCATTCGACACCCATGTAGCTAAAGTAGTTAGGAAGACTTTCTACATTGCCCACCTTATCATGAAGGGATTCTCATCTAGATCAAGGGAGGTCATAGTCTCCCTATACTCATCACTCATCAGACCAATGATTGAGTACAATGCCCCTTTCGGAATGTATCTGACCCGACACTTGCAGCAGCTGGAGAGGCCACAAAAGTTCCTCACCAAAAGGATAAAGGGTCTCAAACATCTGTCCTATGCTGCCCGACTGAAAGAACTCCAGCTCTATTCAGTCGCACATTGCTCAGAGGTGACCTTTGCCTAACATACAAGGCCATGTCAAACCCAGATTTGATGAATATGCTTCACCTCAAAAAATCTAGATCCGTCAGAGCCACAAGGGCCGGAGACTTAAACCTCGACACGGCTATTAATAGGACGCTGGAGGGATAGATTCATCACCCAAAGACTCCTATGCTGTGGAATAAAATCCCGGTATATGTGAGGCAGAGCACCTCGCTGGCCTTGTTCAAGAGAAATCTTGACCAATGGATGGGAGATCGCAGATATACCCCAGCGATTACCTCAGTGTCACTGCTCAACAGAGGCACAGAAAAATAATGGGTATAGTTCCCCATACTAAAGGGGTGGCGTAAGCCACAAAACTATGGGCTAGGCTTGTAAATGCCCTCGGGCAGATAGCCTAGTATGAACCTATGAACCTATGAACCATAATAGACTCTCCGGCTGACACAAGCATCCTCCAAAAGGGTCTCACAGAAACGGATAACTGGTGCCGGAGCAATGGTCTAAAGCTAAATGCCAAAAAGTGCATAGTCATCCCCTTTGGGAAAAACAAAGTGCCCACAAATTACCACATAGGTGGTAATCCATTAAGTACGGAAGTAATTAGGGACTTGGGGACCCAAGTAGATAGTAATCTCTCCTTTGGCAATCACGTTGCCAAAGTGGTTAGAAAGACCTTCTATATAGCTCACCTTATCACAAAAGGGTTCACATCTAGATCAAGAGAGGTCATTGTGCCCCTCTACTCATCACTTATCAGGCCCATGATTGAATACAATGCCGCATTTGGGATGTACCTTACCAGACACCTGCAGCAACTGGAAAGACCCCAAAAGTATCTCACCAAGAGGATCAGGAGACTCGAGCAGATGCCCTATGCAGTTCGGCTAGAGAAACTCCAGCTCTACTCAGTGCCTACGTCACCAACCATACTGACACTCCCAGTTGCAAAATAAGGGGAATCTCACAGAACAAGAGGACCAACTGCAGAATGCTAAGCAGAAAATAAGGGGTTACCTCGATATTAGGCATGAGTTTAGAAAGACTGCTATTAAGCAACTGTTTTTTGATAACACTGGAGCACAAAAACCTTTAGCACAACGACTCAGACAACACAAAGTAGAAAGGGCTGTAGCCAAGCTTAGGGAGCCTATAACAAGGAAGGTAACAAGAGATCCTGCAGAGGTATTAGAAATATTTTGGAAATTCTGTGAAATTCTGTGAAAATCTGTATAAAGCAAAGTAATATGGAAATCAAGAAAAGATACAAATAGAAATGTTTAAGGAAGAATTGAATATGCCTACTCGGAGGCGATCTGTGTCTGACGTATAAAGCCATGTCCAACCCAGAATTAATGGACATGCTCCACCTCAGAAAATCCAAATCCCTTAGAGCCACACGCTCTAGGGACTTGAACCTCAGCACAGAAATAAACAGGACATGCTGGAGGGACAGATTCACTTCCCAGTGGCTCCCCATCACTCTGGAACAAAATCCCAATCCATGTTCGGCAGAGCCCCTCACTGATCCTCTTCAAGAGAAATCTTGACGAGTGGATGGGAGATCATAAGTTTACCCCTAGGATCTATTCTGTGTCCCTGCTAGACAGAGGTACAGTAAACTAACCTTAAAAGGGCTACCTTCTGAGACCTACTATACAGAGGCACAGTCAAATAATCTGAAAGGGTGGCAAAAGCCAAACACACTCTGGCTAGGCTTATAAATGCCCTAGGGCAGATATCCTAGTATCAACCTATGAACCCAAGATATTTTTTAAACCTACAAACCATTTTAAGAATCTGCAACCAAAGTAGCATTTTTAATGCCTAAATTAAAAAGGCAACATAATTCTGTATTTTCACTAGAGTGCGCCAATACACCAAGCTATGAGACTGCAATAAAACAAAGAGGGGATTCACTTGAAGTTAAGCTGTCAAGTGAAAAAAAACACACACAAGTTGCTGAGGTTTGTTTCTTCAGCAAAAAAAAAAATTCAGACAGCTAAGACATGCAGCTTCTATCAAAAAATGCCTGGGATAGTAATTATCAAGACAACCAAATGCTGAGAGACATTAACCAATATACCACTGCTACCCTGACACTAATAAATACATTCACATGGGTTTCTGGAAAAGGACAATCCTCAAAAATCTAATTTATGGCTGTTCGAATATTACTATTTTTTTTTTTTTTTTTTTTTTTTTTTAAACAAGATACATCTTTACTAAACCATCACTAACATAAGCATTCGAAGATTTATACAAACGAGAACAAACCACACCAACACAATCCTACTTGCAAGCATTTTACGTCACCAACCATACTGACACTCCCAGTTGCAAAATAAGGGGAATCTCACAGAACAAGAGGACCAACTGCAGAATGCTAAGCAGAAAATAAGGGGTTACCTCGATATTAGGCATGAGTTTAGAAAGACTGCTATTAAGCAACTGTTTTTTGATAACACTGGAGCACAAAAACTTTTAGCACAACGACTCAGACAACACAAAGTAGAAAGGGCTGTAGCCAAGCTTAGGGAGCCTATAACAAGGAAGGTAACAAGAGATCCTGCAGAGGTATTAGAAATATTTTGGAAATTCTGTGAAAATCTGTATAAAGCAAAGTAATATGGAAATCAAGAAAAGATACAAATAGAAATGTTTAAGGAAGAATTGAATATGCCTACTCGGAGGCGATCTGTGTCTGACGTATAAAGCCATGTCCAACCCAGAATTAATGGACATGCTCCACCTCAGAAAATCCAAATCCCTTAGAGCCACACGCTCTAGGGACTTGAACCTCAGCACAGAAATAAACAGGACATGCTGGAGGGACAGATTCACTTCCCAGTGGCTCCCCATCACTCTGGAACAAAATCCCAAGCCATGTTCGGCAGAGCCCCTCACTGATCCTCTTCAAGAGAAATCTTGACGACGAGTGGATGGGAGATCATAAGTTTACCCCTAGGATCTATTCTGTGTCCCTGCTAGACAGAGGTACAGTAAACTAACCTTAAAAGGGCTACCTTCTGAGACCTACTATACAGAGGCACAGTCAAATAATCTGAAAGGGTGGCAAAAGCCAAACACACTCTGGCTAGGCTTATAAATGCCCTAGGGCAGATATCCTAGTATCAACCTATGAACCCAAGATATTTTTTAAACCTACAAACCATTTTAAGAATCTGCAACCAAAGTAGCATTTTTAATGCCTAAATTAAAAAGGCAACATAATTCTGTATTTTCACTAGAGTGCGCCAATACACCAAGCTATGAGACTGCAATAAAACAAAGAGGGGATTCACTTGAAGTTAAGCTGTCAAGTTAAAAAAAACACACACAAGTTGCTGAGGTTTGTTTCTTCAGCAAAAAAAAAATTCAGACAGCTAAGACATGCAGCTTCTATCAAAAAATGCCTGGGATAGTAATTATCAAGACAACCAAATGCTGAGAGACATTAACCAATATACCACTGCTACCCTGACACTAATAAATACATTCACATGGGTTTCTGGAAAAGGACAATCCTCAAAAATCTAATTTATGGCTGTTCGAATATTACTATTTTTTTTTTTTTTTTTAAACAAGATACATCTTTACTAAACCATCACTAACATAAGCATTCGAAGATTTATACAAACGAGAACAAACCACACCAACACAATCCTACTTGCAAGCATTTTACGTCACCAACCATACTGACACTCCCAGTTGCAAAATAAGGGGAATCTCACAGAACAAGAGGACCAACTGCAGAATGCTAAGCAGAAAATAAGGGGTTACCTCGATATTAGGCATGAGTTTAGAAAGACTGCGATTAAGCAACTGTTTTTTGATAACACTGGAGCACAAAAACTTTTAGCACAACGACTCAGACAACACAAAGTAGAAAGGGCTGTAGCCAAGCTTAGGGAGCCTATAACAAGGAAGGTAACAAGAGATCCTGCAGAGGTATTAGAAATATTTTGGAAATTCTGTGAAAATCTGTATAAAGCAAAGTAATATGGAAATCAAGAAAAGATACAAATAGAAATGTTTAAGGAAGAATTGAATATGCCAAGGTTAGAGGTAGCTGAGGCTCAATTACTAATGGTTAGGACAGAAAGAGGAGATAAAAATTGTGATGTATAACCAATCTACAGGAAAGTCCTCAGGAATAGATGGTATTCCTGTGGATGTCTGGAAGCTAGGAGAGAAAAACTGTTAAAGATCTGGAAGGTTTTGTTTAACACAACTGTATTATGTTCTTTGCGTTTCACTGTTGCAGTCATCACATTTGGGTAGATTCCCAAAGCTAAGGACAGGAGGAGATAATTAGATAGCATTAGGACCAGCTATAAGGCCCTGCAAGATTGCAGTGGCAAAGCCAGCTCTGGATTTGGAAAAAAATTGGCAAGTGGTAATGCTTGGTGAAGGTATGTACAGAACTCCAGGTAGCAGCTTCTAGGATGCCCCTGGGTAGGGACACCTCTGAGAAAGGCTGTAAAGGTAGATGCAACCCTGGTTGAATGTGGTCTTATCCTCTGTGGATGAATGTAGTGGCCTATCCACTTAGAAATGGTTTGCTTTGAAATAGCTTTCCCGTCGGCCCCTGCAGCAAATGCAATCAGATTTCCTGAGAGGTTTAGTCCTGTCCAAGTAAAATCTAAGTTGTCTGTGCACGTTCAAGGAGTGCAGTATTTGTTCCCCTTTGTTCTGTGTATTAGAAAAGAAGGCTGGCAAATTAAAGGACTGATTAAGGGCATGAAGGAGGGATTGGTCCTGAGGGACACCCTGTCCACATGAAAGATTATGAAAAGCTCCACTGCCATGAGAGCCTGTAATTCAGACACCCTTCTTGCTGAAGTGATGGCTAAAAGGAAGGCTGTTTTTCAAGAAAGGAATTTCAACTCTGCATTTGCAGCTGGCTCAAAGGGAGAAAGAGTGAGCTTTTCCAATACAAAGTTAAGGTCCCAGGCTGGAGTAGGACCTCTCCTGAGTGGCCTTAAGTTTTTGGCCCCTCTGAGGAACTGCATCAGCAGCAGATGAGAAAAGAGGGGTGGATCTGTATTGTAATGAGCTGAAATGGCTGAGGCATGAATTTTGATGGAAGAAAAGGAAAGGCGCTTGTGAAGCATCTCAGTTAAGTATTGAAGAATATGGAGTAAATTTGTGGCCAGTAGTTTGAAGTAGGCTGTCAAATGAACTTGCTTCTCTGGCATAAGGTAGGCCCATCTGGAAAGTTGTATTCAAGCCTGCTCCCAGGAATACAATTTGTTGGCAGGGTACAAGATGCGATTTCTTTTCGCTTATGGTGTACCCCAGAGAAGCTAACAATTTCCTTACAACTGCCAGATGATTTAATAGTATGTCCTGGCTTTCTGCCTGAATTAGACAATTGTCCAGGTATGGGTATATTTGAATATTTCTTTGCATGCAAAAAGCAATGACTGGAGCTAGGCACTTTGGCTTATCTACTGTGCCCAGTGTATTCACAAAGGGCAGTGCAGAGAACTGATAGTGCATGTAGCCTGCTTTGAAGCGTAGGTATCTTCTCCAAGAGTCCCTTACTTGGATGTGCAGATAGGCTTCCTTTAAATCCAGTATTGCCAACCAGGCATCTTTGCCTAGCACAGGAAGCAGATGATGAGTTAGCATCTTGAATTTTGGGATCACCAAAAATGTGTTTAGGATAGACAGGTCCAGGATAGGACGCCAGGAATGGTCTTTTCTGGTTACCAGAAAAAGTCTTGAGTAGAAACCTAGTCCCCATTCTTCTTTTGGGACAGGTTGAATAGCCCTGATGCTTAACAGAGAGAGAACTTGCTTTTGAGCCTCTGCCCACTGATTTGGGGGTAGATCTGGCCAACCGTTTGGTAAGGAGTGGAAGTGGAATCTGTATCCTTGAGAAACTATATTTAAAACCCATTTCTCCTGGGTAATGAATTCCCAATTTTTTGCCTACAGGGCAATCTTTCCCCCTAAAGGAACAGTCGGTTGTGCAAGGCTTGGATCGTTTAAAGTTAAGTCACTGAGACAGTTTACCATAGGGGGAGTCTTACTTCTTCCTGTTTTGGAAGTGGGAGCTCCCCACTGCTTAGTCCTGTGAATACCTTGGGACTGAAGCCTGGGTGTTCTGCTGGTCCTGAATTTGGGCTGAGAAGGCCTGGAAGAGGCAGGAAAGGACCAATTCTTAGAGAGCCAATGCCTACTGAATCTGGGAGGCTGTACTTTCAGGAAATCTTTAACAGTTTTCAGATTTAGCTCTTTCCATCATCTTTATAAGTATTTCTTCTGTTTTGTTGCCAAACAGGCAGTCTTGGTTTAAGGGAGCTAGGGTTACCACCTGTCCCACTTTGCGAGGGAGAGTCCCTCTTTGGGCAGTTGTGTCCTGCAAAAAAATTGAAAAAATGGCAAATGTCCTGAGATTTTAGGACAAAAATGTACCTATATTTTCTTTAATAGTTGCATAAAAGTTATTTTGTATTTGAAACACCTAAATGTTATAAGAAACAGAACTAAAATGCTACAAGAATAAACTTTTATTTAGACAAAAAAGTGGAATTCTATCCTTTGTACTGGCAGTGGGTATGTTTTGCCTTGCAAAACATGACATTTCTACAAAAAATGTCCTACTTTGGGCATTTGAAAAGGTGGCAACCCTAAAGGGAGCATCCAGCAATTTAGCTTTAACATGATCTGGCAAAGATTGCTCCTTAAGCCAAGCATGCCTTCAAAGTACAGACCCAGTCACAGCAGCCCTGCAAGATGCCTCTAAAGAATCAAAAACACATTGCAAAGTATGTTTTCCAACTTGTTCGGCAGAATGCATTAAATCCTGTAAATCTTTATTTTCAGCACAGTCAAGAATCAACATCATTTTCTGTTTAAGCAATCCAATGATATGCTGCTGATACTTTAACATATGAAAGGGCAGTTTAAGGCCCGAATGGCCAAGGTTGCAGAAGTGTATACCTTCTTACCCCATCTATCCAGCGCCCTGGAATCTCTATCAGAGGGGATAGGATTTTTGGCAGTGGTAGCCTTAATGTCCTTGGGTCCCTGTGAAATAGTCTCAGGATCCGCAGTAGGATTTTTAAAGAGTAACTTGTGAGAGTCAGGAACCCTGTAATATCTATCAGGTTTTCTTGAAGCAGGAGGTAGAGAGTCAGTGGCCAAGCTAGATTCCGAGAAGGCATCATCTACAATGTCCAGTCCAGGAGGGATGGCCAAAGGCCTATGTTGGGGCAGGAGTAAGAAATCCCTAAGCCTCTTTTTGGAGAGAGGGTAATCCTGGCTCTCCCAGCAAAAATGCTCCCTAAGAGCATGCAAGGTTTCACCAAGAGAGAAATCTTCTGAAGGGGAAGCAGAGGGAAGGGAGTCCTCTGCATCAGAATCCTCATAGGTATACAATGGTAAATCCTGTTCATCAGAGGAAACAAATTTCAGAGTCATGATCAGAAGAATCAGAAGGAAAATCAGTCCTTGGTCTCTTGGGGGGAGGGGGGTGGCTTCCCCTGATTAGAGTAATAAGGTCATCAGCCATTCTTATCATTTGGTTTTTAGGCATAGGGGCCTGACCGTGGGGTCTGGGTGTCTGTTTTCTAGGCATGGATCGAGTTTTAGGCCTTGAGGAGGAAGATGGCATTGGTTTAATATGCAGGTCAGTAGGCCTGAATACACCCTCAGAAGCCAGTGCCTGCACAGTGGCACCGGACCCATCCAAGGTAGAGACATCCCAGGTTCCACAGTCAAAGAAGCATCTTGCGGCATACCTGATTCCAAATGGGTCTCAGTAGAGGCCTGCAAATGTGAAATAGTGGGCATCAGGGGCTGCGAAAGCACCTCACTGAGTACTGGCAAACTGGCGACTGGCTTAGGAGAAGCATAGTCAGCAGCTTTGGACTTAAGCGGTCTGTCTCTGTCTTTATCTTTATCTTTGCATTTTTTCGGAATGTTGGTAGTCGGGTGGCATACTGAAGCCATTTCTGGATTATTTATTTATTTATTTTATTTAACATTTGTTAACCAGGAAAGTCCGACTTGGAACAAAGCCAATTTTCAGCAGAGGCCCAGGGAGAAAGGCTCCAGATGCATGTCTTTGTAACGTGGGAGGAAACCGGAGCACCCGGAGGGAACCCACATGAATGTAGAGAGGACATGCAGACTCCACATAGAAGGCACCCTAGCAGAGAATCAAACCGGAGAACCTCTTGCTGTGAGGAGACAATGCTACCACTGTGCCGTCCTGATTGAACAGAGTACCAAAATATTTAGAAGCGTAAATAAACCGACAACGAACAGTTCGAGGTTTGAATAAGGCACAAAACCAACAGCAAGGTACGTCGTGGTCTGGGCCTAGGCAAGGAATGCAGTACGAATGAAAATCTTTATGAGGTATTTGCTTTCCACAAGAAATACAATTGTTAACTTTTACTGACATCAGTTTAGAGCAGGAAAAAGGTTCCCCAACGGGGTACTTAGCTTAGCTGAAGACTTCAGTTCTGAAACTTGAAAATGAAAATTTCAGGAGTCTGCCGACTGGCACTTGCAAACTGCTTCTGCTTCAGGCACCAACTGAGGGCTACTGCAAGCAGATAACCCAAATGTGATGACTGCAACAGTGAAATATGAAGAACATCTAATAGTGCATAGAGCCTGCCCTGAAACATAGATATTTCCTGCAAGATTCCATTATGGGAATGTGCAGATAAGCTTCTTTTAAGTCTAGGGTGACTAGCCAGAGTCCTTGGCTATCATAGGAAACAGATGTCGTAGTGTAAGCATTTTGAATTTTGGGACCACCAGGGAGGTATTGAGAATGGACAGATCCAGGATAGGGCGCCATGAGCTCTCTTTTCTGGGCACCAGGAACAGTCTGGAATAGAAAAGTACAGTTTTGTACCTACCATAAATGTAGATGTTCGAAGATCCACATTGTTGCAGTCCTTACACTTGGGTAGTCGGCTGTCCACGGTCGGCCCGAATATCAAAGTATAAGGCTGACGTCGGTCAGGGCGCATTTAACTGACGTCAGGACGTCAGGGTACAAATGCGCATGACCTGCGTCATATCCTCAGTCTTTTCTTGCCCCAGATGTCAGAAGACCTTAAAAATAAAGGTCAAAACCAAAAGACAGCAAACAAATAACCAACCACCCTTGCACTAACTATATGTACAATATATACAATATACACAATATGTACAACCCAACCCACACAACCACCTCCAACTACAGAGGGAAGGAGGGAGGTAAATTGGACTGCAGCAATGTGGATCTTGAACATCTACATTTATGGTAGGTACAAAACTGTACTATGTTCTTCATCTCACATTGCTGCAGTCCTTACACTTGGGTAGAATCCCAAAGCAGAGGTAAGGGAGGATGGCTAACTATAAGGAAGCAGGAGCTGCCAAAATGCCCTGCAAAACCGCAGTGGCAAAACCAGCCCTGGACTTAGAGTAAAGTGGCAGGTGATAATGCCTAGAGAAAGTATGCACAGAACTCCAAGTAGCTGCCTCCAAAATATCCTTGGTTGCCACTCCCCTCAAAAAGCTGTTGAAGTGGCAGTAGCCCTAGTGGAATGAGGCCTAATCCCAGCTGGAACCTCCTTGCCATGATGGGAATAACAGAAAGCAATGCAAAACCCAATCCACTTAGAAATAGTTTGTTTTGACACAGGCTTGCCCTGAGAACTCAAAGCAAAAGAAACAAACAACTGCTGAGACTTCCTGAACCCTTTAGTTCTGTCCAAATAATAACGCAACTGCCTGTGTACATCCAAAGTGTGCAAAATCTTTTCCCCCTTATTTTGGGGATTTGCATAAAAAGTAGGCAAATGAATAGTCTGGTTTAAAGCCACACTAGAAACCACCTTAGGCATAAAGGAAGGATTAGTACGTAATGATACCCTATCCTTATGGAAAATCAAGAAAGGCTCAACTGCCATAAGGGCCTGTAATTCAGAAACCCTTCTTGCAGAGGTAATGGCCAACAAAAAAGCAGTCTTCCATGATAAATATTTCAACTCAGCAGTAGCTGCAGGCTCAAAAGGTTGTAGAGTGAGTTTCTCCAACACAAAATTGAGATCCCAAGCAGGAGTAGGAGCTCTTCGTGGGTCTTATATTCTTTGCCCTCTAAGAAATTGCTTGAACAAAGGATGAGAAAACAATGGCGGGTCGCAATCATAGTGAGCTGAAATTGCTGCAGCATGAACTTTAATAGAAGAGAAAGACAAACCTTTGTCTAGTAACTCAGTAAGATATTGAAGAGCCACACACAAATTAGGCTCAGAAATATCAAAATCTTTTGCTGCACTCCAAAATAAAAATCTCTTCCATTTATCAGCATACACTTTCCTTGTACTAGGCCTTCTAGCTTCCAAAATAACATTCAAAACTTGCTGAGGAAGTGGAGGCCCATTATGGTTCAAAACAGAATATGCCAGGCTGTTAGGTGCAGAGAGTGAAGCTTGACATTGAGCAAATGGCTGTCCTCCTGTGACAACAGGTGTGGAATCGAAGGCAAAGGCCATGGAGGCTTCCGTACTAGACTTCTTAGTAATGGGTACCAGTGCTGTCGAGGCCAATCTGGAGCTATTAAAATCATCCTTGGCTTGTCCTGTCTGACCTTCAGAAGTACCTTTGGGAGGAGAGGCAGAGGTGGAAAGGCATACACATGAAGATTGCTCCAATTGAAAGAAAGAGCATCCACTCTCCAAGCTGTGGGATGAAACCTTTCGTGCAAAACTTTGGCAGCTGATGGTTTAGTGGAGAAGCGAACAGATCTATGTCTGGAGTTCCCCATGACACTGTCAATTTCTGAAATACATGAGGATCCAATTTCCACTCGTGGGGATCCATAATTGTCTGCTCAACACATCTGCTAAGGAGTTCTGTGCTCCTGGCAGAAACCTTGCTTGAAGATTGAGCTGTAAACTGAGAGCAGTCTCCCACAAAATCATTGCTTGCCTGCATAGAGGATAAGAATGCGTTCCCCCTTGTTTGTTGATGTACCACATGACAGTTGTGTTGTCTGTTAGAATCAACACCTGTCCTGGAAGAAGGAATTCCTTGAAAGCTATTAATGCAAACTGGACTGCTAACATCTCCTTCATGTTGATATGTAGATGTTGTAGTCTGACAGGCCACGTGTTTTGTATCCACTTTCCATTTAGATGAGCTCCCCAAGCTTTGTCTGAGGCATCTGTCGTTAAAATCTGACTTGCCTCTGGCCGGGTCACAGAGAGTCCCTTGTTTAGGTGACATTCCTGAGCCCACCACAAAAAGTCCTTCTGAATGCAAGGTATTATTTGAATGACAGTGTCCAGATCCTGGCAGTGCTGTGTCCATACATTTTTGAGATACCATTGTAGCTTCCTCATATGCAGTTTGGCATTGGGAAGCACCAGAATACAAGATGCCATGAACCCTAAGGCTTGAAGGACTGTCCTTGCAGTCAGCCCGGACTGATGAGATAGTCGATGGAAGTAAAGGGATAGACTCTTTTGTTTGTCCGGGGTTAAAAAGGCCATCTGGGCTGCTGTATTCAGTCTCACACCCAGAAAGCACATGTCTGGAGAGGGTACTAGACTGGACTTTTATTTCGTTCACAGAATACCCTAGGCATCTTAGCACTGCTATCACATATTCCAAATGACGAAGAAGCTCTTCCCTTCCTTGAGCCAGAATTAGGCAGTCGTCCAAATAAGGATAGATCTGTATTCCTTTTAGTCTGAAGAAAGCTATCACTGGAGCCAGAACTTCCGTGAACACTCTGGGCGCAGTAGATAAGCCAAAGGGCAATGCAGAGAACTGATAGTGAGAAGTCCCAGCTCGAAAACGCAGATACTTTCTGCAACTGAGTCTGATAGGAACATGAAGGTAAGCCCCCTTGAGATCCAAAGTTACCATCCAATGATCTTTGCCCAGCAGAGGTAAAGCTGCTGCAACGTCAACATTTTGAACTTGGGAATGTCCAGATAAGTGTTGAGGATAGATAAATCCAAAATTGGTCTCCACGTGTTCCCCTTCTTTGGTACTAGGAACAGGCGAGAATAAAATCCTAGGCCCACTTCTGGCAGAGGGACCGGCTGTATGGCCCCTAGTTGGAGCAACAGAGAAACCTGTTTGTGAGCCTCTATTCTTTGTTGAGGAGGAACGTCTGGCATGCCTTTGAAAGGAGGCAAGGTATGGAAATAAAACCTGTAGCCGTGGTGTATGATATCCAATACCCATCTGTCCTGGGTAATTAAACTCCAATTTTCTTTGAAAAGTGCCAACCTTCCTCCCAAAGGTGCTGCCGGACAGGCAGGCTCTGGCAGCTGAAAAGGTAGGTCATTGGGTCTGCTTACGAAAGGACTGACCCCTGCCTTCACCAAGCCTGTGCAGGAGAACTCCCTGTTCTAGGCCTGAAAGAGCCCTGAGCTCTGCCCTTACCACGTCTAGATCTACCCCTAGACTGGGAATCATAAGAAGGATACGTCCACCCCTTAGTAGGCCAATTTCTACTAAACTTTGGAGGCTGGACCTGCAAAAATCTTTAACAGTCTGCATAGACTTAGCCTTGTCTTCCATTTTCTTTAAGACTGTCTCAACAGGAGGACCAAACAACACGTCAGATTGTAAAGGAGCATCTAAAATCCTTGTTTTAACATGTTCAGACAAATTCTGATCCCTCAGCCAGGCGTGCCTGCGAAGAACAGTCCCAGTGGCAGCCACCCTAGACGAGGCCTGTACAGCATCAAAACCACATTGCAAAGAATGCTTACCCACCTGTTCAGAAACATGTACTAAATCTTGCAACTCTTTACAATCAATACCTACTGCCAGAGCATCAACCTTAGACTTCAATTGTGAAAGGAGATAGTTTTGGTATTTCAACATGTGAAACTGTCAATTCAGAGCCCTCATAGCAAGAGTGGAAGAAGTATAAACTTTCTTTCCCCATCTATCCAAGGCCCTAGCCTCCTTGTCTGTAGGAACCGGATTCTTAACAACCGAAGCCTTAACACCCTTAGGCCCCTGGCTAACAGTTTCTGGGTCTGCCCTAGGACTCTTAAAAAGATACTTGTGAACTTCAGGCACCCTGTAATACCTATCCGGCTTAACAGGAGCAGGAGGCAAAGAATCAGGATTAAGAGAAGCCTCTGTAAAAACATCTTCCACTACATCCAAAACAGGAGGTATAGCCAAAGGCCTATGCTGGGGTAAAAACAGAAATTCCCTAAGCCGTTTCCTGGAATCAGAGAAGTCCTGACCCTCCCACTTAAAATGCTCCTTCATGGAATGAAGAGTTTCTGAAAAAGAAAAATCCTCAGGAGGAGTAGCAGGAGTAGAATCATCCACATCAGAATCAGAATAAGGAGAGTACTCCTGCAAGTCTTCAGCCGAAGACTCTGAAACATCTGAAGCTTGCTCAAAACCACCCAGCTCAGGCTCCACCCTAGGTCTCTTAGCAGGAGGGGGCATAGAACCCCTAATCAAAGTAATCAAATCTTCTGCCATTTTAAGCATATGCTTCTTGGGCATAGTACCTGAAGAGCTAGGGGTAACACCAACTGAAGCTAAACCTGGCCTGCCCCTGGGAGAAGCCTTAGAAAAAGAAGGAGAGGGCCTAGCCACCTTAGGAAGGGAGGGGAGTATAGTAACCTGAGAAGCCCCCTCAGCCTGACTTGCCTCCTGAGAGGCCACATCTTGCAATAATAAGGTCTCACTCTGGGAACACAAAGAAATCTCCGGTGGAGCCACCGGCTCCACCGACACCCCTAAAGAACCGGCGTCCGGTACAGACTGTTCTTCTAACCTAGGCTTAACTGCCTTGTCCTTGCGCTTCTTCGAGGAAGCGGGCGTCGGAGCATCCGACGGCATTTTATAATTGCACCGCTTCCCAAAGACTAACCTTGCACAATCCAATGTTCTCTTTATAGTGCGTTTATTAAATCTAGCACAAGAGCGACAGCCAACAACGTCGTGCTCAGGCCCTAAGCAAGGAATACACAAAGTATGATAATCTCTATGCGGTATCTGTTTCCCACAAGAAACGCAATTATTAACTTTTTCTGACATCCGGTAAATGACTGAGGCAAGAAAAAACTAATATATTCCCCAATGGGGTACTTAGCCAACTTTGAACTCGGTCTGAAACTTCTAAATCGAAAAATCTCAGAACGCCAACCGGCACTTGCAATGCTGCTTCTGCATCAGACCATGCGGCAAAAAAGACTGAGGATATGACGCAGGTCATGCGCATTTGTACCCTGACGTCCTGACGTCAGTTAAATGCGCCCTGACCGACGTCAGCCTTATACTTTGATATTCGGGCCGACCGTGGACAGCGGACTACCCAAGTGTAAGGACTGCAGCAATGTGAGATGAAGAACATCCCTGTCTCTTCTGTTCTATTGGAACAGGTTGAATAGCTCTGATACTGAGAAGAGAAAGTACTTGCTTTTGAGCCTCTGCCCACTGGTTTGGAGGAAGGTGACACAACCCGCTTGGGGTTGGCAGTGAGTGGAAGTAGAATCTGTATACCTGGGATAAATACACCCTCAGAAACTGGTGCCTGCACAGCGGCTCTGGACCCATCCAAGGTAGAGACACCAGCAGGTTCCATAGTTGAAGAAGCATCTCGCGGCATACCGGACTCCGAATGGGTCTCAGTAGAGGCCTGTGAATCTGTAGAAGCGGGTATCAGGGGCTGCGAAGGCACCTCACTGAGTACCAGTACCAGAATATGCGGTCAGTCTCTGTCTTTATTCCTTACTTTTTTCAGAAGATTGGATGTCGGATGGCTTATCGAAGCTATTTCAGAATACGGAGAAGGAGAGCGAAAGAATTTAGCAACAAAGATAGCCAGACGACGAATAGTTCGGGCGTTAAACAAAGCACAAAACCAACAGCGAGGAACGTCGTGGTCTGGGCCTAACAAGTGACACAGTAAGAATGAAAATCTCTGTGAGGTATTTGCTTTCCACAGGCAAAATAATTGTTAACTTTTTCTGATATCGGTTAGAATAAGAAAAAAGGATCCCCAATGGGTACTTAGCTTTAGAAGACTTCAGGTTTGAAACTCAAACAACGAAAATTTCAGGTAGCAGCCGACCGGCACTTGCGAACTGCTTCTGCTTCGGGCTCCTCCGCGGCAAGAAAAGCTGTTGTAATGGCGTCAGCTGCATGTTTTATACCCCTGACATCCTGGAAGAAGTGACAGCATCTGACGCAGAAATCCCAAGACTCTGGTATTTGGGTCAAATGAGGGCTACCTGCAGGCAGATAACCCAAGTGTGATCACTGCAACAGTGAAACACAAAGAACATCAGCCTTCATTTGCACTTGTGGGGTCTGTGTCCCTAGCACCAGCTTTCTTGGGTGGCGCATGGGAGAATATTCTTCAGAACAGTGGACCAAAAAGAGGCCCTGTTCCTGGAGGCCAAATCCATTTTGTAATGTGTTAAAGGTGTGAAGCATTGCCCATGTGTGCAGCAAAAATAGTGTCAACTGGAAGTCTAGATCGGAAGGCCGAAGAAGTTGCTATAGCTCTTGCAAAATTAACTTTAAATCTACAGGCAAGATCTTTGTTCAGAGACTTGTAGGTAAAGGTAATACAATCTGACAGACATTTTGAAAGTGTGACATTTGATACAGGACCACCTTTTTTAGAGTCTGAAATGATAAAGATAACTGGTCAGATTTTCTGGAAGTCCATTGCCCTATGCAAGTAGAAACGTAATTGTCGATGTACATAAAGCTTGTGCAACATATACTCTGCCTTGTTGCCATAGTTTGGAAAAAAAACTGTTAATTTTATGGACTGACTCAAATTAAATTCCGAGCATACTTTGGGTAGAAAGGAGGGGTTAGTTTGAAGGGATACTCTGTTTCTGTAGAAAAGTATGTAGGGGGGCCTTTATAGATAATGCTTGTAGCTTTGAAACTCTTCTAGAAGTAATGGCTGTCAAGAGGATAGTCTTCCATGAAAAAACTTTAAATCACAGGATGATGAGGGTTCAAAAAGGGGAAGAATCAAGCGGGATAAAATAAGGTTTAGGTCCCATGGTGCTGGAGGGGCTTTGATGGGTAGTCTTAATTACATAGTGCCCTTTAGAAAAGCTTTGCATAGTCAGAGACATGAGATTCTCCCCTGATTCACATAGGTGAAAATTAGATATCGCAGCTAATTGAACTCGAATAGTAGTTGCAGCTACATCTTCATTAAATAGCTTGGACAAAAATTTCAATAATGTAAGTTAAAGGGGCAGAAAAGGGATCAATGCGGTAATTTAATGCCCAAGAAGAAAATCTTTTCCATTTGCTCATGTACAATCTCCTCGCTGAAGCCTTATGAGATAAAAATCACAATATGTTTCACAATATGTTTCACTGACTGGGAAAGGTCAGGGAGCCTGGCTATGTTTGGAAATGGAGCAGCCAAGCCATCAGTTTGAGGGTTTGGAAAGAGAGAGATGGAGTATCCCTGACACATGGGAAAGAAGGCCTGGAACTGGATCCAGGATCCACAGATCCTCCTGGAGATGAGGCCAAAGGAAGGGGAACTAGATTTGATGAGGCCAGTATGGGGCAGTAAGTATCAATCTCCTTCCCAAGTAACTGGATTTCTGAATAACTTTCGGCATCAACGGAAAGGGAGAAAATGCACAGAGGAGACCCCAGAGCCAAACATGAACAAGTGGATCCCTTTGGTGACTCCCCTGGAGGGGGATTAGGGCAAAGTAGCTGCTGCATTTAACATTCATGGACGTGGCAAAAAAGGTTGCAGCAAGGCTGACCCCATTTACAGAAAATCATCTCTGCCACTTCTTTCTTTAGGGACCACTTGTGAGGCACCAGCATCACTCTGCTGAGTTTGTCTGCTATCAGGTTGGATTTCCCCAGGATGTGTGCTATTGGAAGGCACTAGGAGGAGATTGTCCACTGCCATACTCTCAGGGCCTCTCAGCAAAGAGGGTAGGATCTGGTTCCTTCTTGTTTATGTACCAAACTACTGACATGTTGTCAGGTCTGTATTGCAATAGTTCCCAATGGAAGAGACTGCTAAAGTGCCTGAAATGCTAGAAGCACCGCTTTCATCTCTAGGACATTGATGTGCAAATTGACCTCATGATCCTGCCAAGTGTCCTGGACTGTCTTTCCAAGATGCCTCCCCCCACCCTATATGGGAAGCGCTTGTGGTTACCGTGGCTAATGGCTGTGGAAGAACAAAAGGTCAACCTAGAGTCACGAGTGGATTGAATCCAGCAGTGAAGGTCTTTCCTGCAATATTCCATTATCAAAATTTGGTGAGACATGGGGAGTTCCTGAAAGGATCACTGAGTGAGCAGTAGGCACTGCAGAATTCTCATGTGCAGGTGTGCTAATGGAACTAAGTTTATTGCTGCTGCAATGGTCCCCCAAGACTTTCAGAACTATTCTTGCGTGCACTTTTTTTCCTGGAAAGAAGGTTTGAAACTTGATGTCTTAGCACTTGTACGCTTTCTGGGGGAAGTTTTGCCATCATTATTGTTGTATCTAGGTCAGCTCCTACAAAAACGATACACAGAGATGGCAAAAAAGATTTTTCGTAATTTACTGCGATTCCTAGGTGAGAGCAGAGCTATAATGTGGCGTCTATTGCTTTTATTAGTAGATGCTTGGTGGTGGAGGTTAGGAGCCACTCGTCTACATATGGAAACACTCTGAATCCTAGAAGTCTCAAGTGAGCCATAACTACTGCCATACACTTGGTGAACACTCTGGGGCTGTAGTGAGACCACAGGATAGAACTCGAAACTGATGGTGACTGGCTCCCAGCCGAAAGTGCAGATGACTCCTGGATGGCCTGTCCATTTTTATGTGGTAGTATGCATCTTGGAGATCTACAAAGCACATCCAATCATCTTTTCCCAGAAAGGGAAATACTGAATGCAGTGTTCCCATCCGGAACTTCGTTTTTCTTACTGATTTGTTTAATCTGCTGAGATAGAATATGAGCCTCCAGTCCTCTATATTCTTTTGAACAAAAAAGAACTTTGAGCAAGTTCTGGATCCTATTTGGTCTGTAGGGACTGTTTGGACGACTTGTCTAGCAACTTTTGAATTTCTAGAGTTGTCTGCTCCTTTTGACTGGGTGGAACGTCAGGGATGTTATTTACGTTTGGGACGGGGAAGGAAAAAGGTATGGAGTAGCCTCTGGATATGATGCTTTGCACCCACTTGTCTTACTTTGAGACAGGCTTTTGGGTACAAAGATAAGTGACCCCTGACTGCCTAGAGAGACGGACAGACGGGCCCTCATTCAGGAGTACTGAATGGGCTTACTATGGAAAGCTTCCCGTGTCACCCTGATTTTTCAGACCCCCTTTGCCACGTGGTCTGTGTCCTCATTTACTACTTCCCCCTCTGTCCCTGGGGGAAGATCACGAAGTGTGTCCTGAAAAAACTTTGGGATTTTCGGACCACATTCTTCCTCCCTTTTGACCTTTTGGGTAAGTTCTAGAAGGTATGGAAAACTGGACTTCTGTGGCAGAGAGTTTTCCCTTCTTGCTTACACCTGGTCAGCGTGTCTTTGACTTTTGGCCCGAACAAGAACAGGCCATCAAAAGGGGCATTCACAAAGGAAGATTTAAAGGGCTCTGCATAGTCACAAGTGCATCCAGGAATGTCTCCTTAAGGAAATTCCTGAACCCGCTGTCCTGCTCGCTCCATCTGCTGCATAAGAAATGAGCCTCATGGAGGAGTTAACCACAGAGTTTAAGGTGAAGAGCTGAGAGGAAACCATGGCTGACATCCCTGCAACTACTGAACCTTGAAGAGCATCTCCTAGCTTAAGGAGATCTCTCTGTAATCTAGTAAAGGGAGTCAGATAATTCAGCATTCTGAGAGCAAAGGTCGCTGAAGAGAGCTTTCCATACTGGTCCATCGTACGAGACACCTTGTTCGGTGGATGGACAGATGACCTCTCTGAAAGTTCCTTTTTGGTGGCTGCCACCACCACCAGAGCATCTACTGGGACACCCTTGGTGAGAAAGTCCCTGTTTGAAGGTGCAGTAATAAATTTGTTTGGTCTCCGAGGAACTTGTTGCACTGAGTCTGGAGACACTCACTCCTTTTGACTAACTACGTGCATGAGCTCAAAGGGCATAGATACCCAAGTGGTGGAAGGATGAGACCCAAAAGCCTTCAAGTATACAGACTCCTCCTCAGAAGGGTTGATGGGCTTCCAGCTGGTTTACGAATCTCCAGGATGTCTGCGAAAGAGACATCATCAGAGGGTGACCATGGGGACCCTTCTGACTCATCAAGGTCTGTATCAGAAGTGACCAACTCCTACAGGGAGTCTAACTGCTTTCTCTCGCAAAGTCACTTCCGAGGGACATCTACAGAAGGCTATTCTGGAGAGGTTTCAGAAGAGAGGGGTTCACCCAATGGGCTGAGACCTAGGTTATCCACATGTCTGTGGATACAGTGGGGCTGACACAGACACCAGTGCCTTCGGGGGAAGAATGTCAGGACCAGAGAGTGGACCTGCCTGTGGAGAAAAGCACTCTCTTCATCACCACACTCACTACACCCATCCTAGAGTGCTTCAGTAATGTAAGGAATGCACAATTTTTAATAGGTACTGTAAATCTGGCTTGCACCTTAGTGACAAAAGTGAGATTATATCATGAAGCCAGATGAAACTTTACTATGATAACCCTGTATCATTATAACCTATGCAAACTCACTGACACCGCTGTATTTAATAATTGTTACAAAAGTCTAGTTTGTAAATTCTAATTTCTGTAGCACTACTTGGTGAATTTTTACAACATGGGAAACATTACTACAGCAATTAATACATATATGATTACATTAGGATGTGTATTAGCAGAATAAACTTACTTCTGACACAAATCTTGTTGTGGCATCACTTAGAGTTTTCAACATCGGGGTAGCTTCAGCATAGAACAAGGACATTCTGTTAGCCAATTCATTGTTTACTTCATTTTCTCCCTCTGCCTAAAGAGGACAATCATTTTGAAATCAAAAATAAATTAGTGTTACTTTGCTTCTATAAGCATTAGTGCAAAGTATTTGCTATGCACTGCTACATGCTAATAGCTGTGGAATCTAATCATTGAATGAGCAGAATTTACTTCATACACATTTCAAGGAAAACAAAATGGCAAAATGTTAAAATTAAAAGACACAGTTTAAGAAATGTAACTGCATTCACGTGAATTTTCTGCACACGTGCATGTGTGTACACCTATACACACATTTATTTATATATATATATAGATATATATATATAGATACAGACATATATACATAGATATATATAGATTTTACATATATAGATTTTATATATACATTAGATATATAAAGATATAGATATATAGATACATATAGATGTATATAGAGATATAGATATAGATATATATATATATATATATATATAGATATATATATATATAGATATATAGATATATATATATATATATATAGATAGATATATATATATATATATATATATATATATATATATATATATATATAGATATATAGATACATATATATATATAGATAGATATATATATATATATATAGATATAGATAGATATAGATATATATATCTATATATATATAGATATATATATCTATCTATATATAGATGTATCTATATATATATATAGATATATCTATATATAGATATATCTATCTATATATATATGTATATATATATATATATATGTATCTATATATATATATATATATATATATATATATATATATATATCTATAGATATAGATATCTATATATCTAGATATATATATATATATATATATCTATATTTCTATATATCTATCTATATATATCTATATATATATATATCTATCTATCTATCTATAGATATATATATATATATATAGATATATATATATATATCTATATATATATATATATATATATCTATATATCTATATATATATATATATCTATATATCTATATATATATATATATATATCTATATATCTATATATATATATATATATATCTATATATCTATATATATATATATATATATATATATATATATCTATATATCTATAGATCTATATATATATATATATATATATATATATATATATATATATGTGCCTCTCACCAGCCTGGATAAGGAGAAAGTCACGGTTAGTGGTCTTGTCTGGTGCCAGAATTCGCCATATCATACACATTCAAGTCTCTCAAAACCAGGTAATGTTATGACTCTGTCATAGTCCATGATGGTGTGAATGACTTGAGACATACCTCTCTGGATTATATGAAGAGAGACATGATTTAGCTCGCTGATTGTGTGTCCCAGGCAGGTATGTCCCTAGCCTTAAGCAGCATTCTGCCATCACC
>NC_056732.1:662677959-662740337 GCF_019279795.1 Protopterus annectens
AAAAACCCCCCCAAAGGAGCTCTCTGATCACACAGCCCAGGCTGGTATGACCCTGACCCTGAGTAGCATCCTGCCCTCACCAAGAATGATACCACAGTATAGAGGAAAAATGATCAATTGCAACAATTGGCTAAGCTTCTGGTGTCATTCAAAGGGGATCCAGTGTGTCAGCCTGGGATGACATGCTAGACAAGCCACACTGCTTCACTAGAGACAGCTTGAACCTGTCACCCTTAGGCTTTCGAATATTGGCCAAGGCTCTTGCCACCCTCATAGTGCCTTTTTTAGGCAAGGCTCAAAAGACAAACCCACCGCCATAAATAGCACAAGTAACAAAAAACTGCGGGTAATACTACTCAATGCCAGAAGTCTAAACCTCAAAATGCACGCACTCGAGGCACTCCTCAGTATGGAGAAAATCGATGGATGTGCAGTAACAGAAACCTGGTTTAAGGCTCCAGAGAGCACCCCAGCACTACCAGGCTACAACTCATACCACACATTTCGGCCACAAAACCCAGACCAAAATACGAAAGGCGGGGGAGTATCCGTATTCATGAGGGATACCCACACCTCCAGGTTAGTGGTACAGCACAATGCTTCAGAGATCATCCATGTGCAACTAACAATGGGCAAAACTGCTATTCAAATTATAGCTTGCTATAGATCACCCACCATGTCCCAGGACCCCCACTCCACACTCCTGGAAACACTGGGAAACGAAGTTCCTACCAAACACCCTGATATTGCATGATTTCAATTACCCAAACATTAACTGGGAGAACTACTCAAGTGCAAAATGCCTTGTCCAACATTTCCTACAATTTATAAACTCAAACAGCCCTGGATCAACTGGTCAACACCCCCACCAGAGGTGACAACATATTGGACCTGGTCATCACTAACATGGGCAACCGGTGTTCCACACCGGAGGTCAACCGCTCGCTGGTTAGATCAGACCATAAACTAATCACTCTGGATATTCACATTCCGCCACCACCCCCCGGTCAAAGAAACCACGGTGAAAAACTTTTCAAAAGCAAACTTCATGTTACTTAAGACCGAGGTGGGAAGTTTCAAAGGCCCCATGCTAATGGATAACGCTGTCAAAGCTGCAAAATCCTTTACTAATGCACTCTGCACTCTATGGGCACCTACAAGAATGCAAGGATTGTGCTATGCCAAACAAAAACAAGACTCACTCCTCCAAGAAAAGGAAACCAGTCTGTTGGACCCCTGCCATAAAACAAGCTATACAACAGAAGGAGGAAACTAGTACAGAAGTGAGTAAAATCCCAAGAAGGGAAGACATCCCTGATCAGTATCAGCAAGAAACTACGTTCCCTCATAAAATCATCCAAGGCTAGCTTCGAAAGAAAATTGCCATTGACTCCAAAGATAACCACAAGGCATTCTTTAGCTATGTCAAGAATCTAAGTGGCAATTCTCAGATCTGCTTGGAGTTCATGCAGAATGGCACACAATACACTGAACTGACCGATACAGCCAACATCCTGGCAGACAGGTTCAGTGCAAACTTCACCCCCCCCCCCCCAAAAGGGCCCATAACTATACCAGAAGAATGTAGTGCCCCTGATCAGGTTAAAACAGCCCTCTCCAAAGCCAAAAACACAGCATCAGTGGGACCGGACAGTGTCCAAGGCTGTGTCCTACACAAGCTTAAAGATGAACTAACCTTCACCTAAACACACTGTTTAAACTCAGCCTCTCCACAGGCTATGTGCCCACAGAGTGTCGCACAGCATCAGTAATTCCGCTCCACAAAGGTGGAGTCACAATGGACCCCGGGAATTATCACCCTATAAGCCTGACTAGCTTGGTCTGCAAAGTTATGGAGCGCATCATCATTGATCTCATTAACAGAGACATTGGGAACCTCCAAACAATGGACCCTACCCAGTTCAGCTTTGTTAAGGGCAGATCATGCCTCCTAAACCTGGTGGACTTCTTTGAAACAGTTACCAAGGCTATAGACAAGGGAAAGGTGGTTCACACAACCTACCTAGACCTCACAAAGGCCTTTGACACCATTCCCCACTCGGGTATTATAGACAAGCTCACCAGCCTAAACATAAACCACTATGTCACGAGATGGGTTGCCAGCTGATTCACGGACAGAACCCACATGGTAAGAGTTGCAGGAGCTGGGTCAGACTCTAAACTGGTTACAAGTGGCATTCCCCAGGGCTCAGTCCTAGGACCCCTCCTGTTCAGCATATACTTCTCAGAGGTACAGGCAAGCACAGGAGGACTATGGCTGACCAAATTCACAGACTACTGCAAACTAGGGGCTATAATTGACTCTCCCGGCTGACACAGATCCTCCAAAAGGGTCTCACTGAGACAGATACCTGGTGTCAAAACCATGGCCTCAAGCTAAATGCCAAAAAGTGCATAGTCATCCCCTTTGGAAAAAATAAAGTACCCACAAACTACCACATAGGTGGTAGACCCCTAAATACAGAAGATGTAATAAGGGATCTGGGGATCCAAGTAGGTAGTAACCTCTCCTTTAATAATCACATTGTCAAAGTAGTTAGAAAATCCTTCTATGTGGCCCACCTAATAACAAAAGGGTTTGCATCCAGATCGAAAGATGTCACTGGGCCCCTCTACGCATCACTCATCAGACCCATCATAGAGTACAATGCCCCATTTGGGATATACCTTACAAGACACCTGAAACAACTGGAAAGGCCACATAAGTACCCCACCAAGAGGATCACTGGCCTCAAGCTGATGCCCTATGCAGCTCGACTGAAGAAACTCCAGCTGTACTCGGTAGCATAACGCCTACTCAGAGGTTATCTCTGCCTGACATACAAATCCATGTCCAAACCAGAATTGATGGACATGCTCCAGCTAAAGAAAGTACAGTTGTGTACCTACCATAAATGTAGATGTTCGAGTGTATTCACTGTTGCAGTCATTACTCTTGGGTTATCCTGCTGGCAGGCTACCCTCAGTCGGCCAGAATTCCAAAGTCTAGGTCCGGCATCGGTTGCTGTCGCCTCTTCCCTGACGTCAGTGCACCAGGGGTATAAAAGATGCAGCCGACGCAATTTTCTTCAGTTTTTCTTGCCCCAGATGTCAGGTGCCCCCAAATTGGTAGGCTGAAAAATATGCCAATAAAAATGCATGCATAAAAATAACATTTCCTTCATCTACAAGCAAATACACCAAATAGGTTGTATAGGATAGAGAAGTGCAGATAAGTCCCAGCAAAGAAAAGGGGATGGTGGGTGGGTAGCCTAGACTGCAACAGTGAATACACTCGAACGTCTACGTTTATGGTAGGTACACAACTGTACTATGTTCATCGTGTTTCACTGTTGCAGTCATTACTCTTGGGTTAAATCCCAAAGCTGAGGATGGGTGGCTGGGCTAAATAGGATTAGGAGAGGCTATGAGGCCCTGTAGAACTGCAGTGGCAAAGCCTGCTCTGGACTTAGAGTAAAGAGGTAAGTGGTAGTGCTTTGTGAAAGTGTGCACTGAACTCCAAGTTGCAGCCTCTAAGATATCTTTGGTTGGTACTCCTTTGAGGAAGGCTGCTGAAGTGGCTGCTGCTCTGGTGGAATGAGGCCTAATGCCCTTGGGCACTGATTTGCCATGTTGAAAATAGCAGAAACGGATGCAATGGCCTATCCATTTAGAAATAGTCCGTTTTGAGATGGCCTTTCCTTGTGATCCTGCAGCATATGACACTAAAAGTTGCTCAGTCTCTCTGAAAGCTTTAGTTCTGTGCAAGTAGAAGCGTAACTGCCTGTGTATGTCCAAAGAATGCAGAATTTTCTCACCCTTGTTCTGGGGATTTGGATAAAAGGTAGGCAAGTGAATAGTTTGGCTGAGGGCCACACTGGACACCACCGTAGGCATAAATGTAGGGTTTGTCCACAGAGAAACCTTGTCTGGATGAAAAATGATAAAAGGTTCCACAGCTATGAGTGCTTGTAACTCCGAGATGCGTCTTGCAGAGGTTATTGCTAGGAGCAGAGCGGTTTTCCAGGATAAGAATTTTATATCTGCTGTTGATGCTGGCTCAAAAGGAGCTAGTGTGAGTTTTTCCAAAACATAATTGAGGTCCCAGGCCGCAATTGGTGGTCTCCTTGGAGGCCTAATGTTTTTGGCCCCTCTGTGGTACTGCCTTATTAAAAGGATGAGAAAAGATAAGTGGTTCCGTATTGTAATGGGCTGAAATGGCAGAGGCATGAATCTTAATTGATGAGAAAGAAAGGCCTTTGTTCAGCATCTCAGTTAGATATTGTAAAATCTGAGGGATATTTGGTACACACGTGTCAATGCCTTGTTCCTGGATCCAAGCACAGAATCTCTTCCATTTTTCTGCATAAGATTTTCTGGTACTGGGCCAACTGGCTTCCAAGATCACATCCATAACAGCTTTTGAAAGAGGAGTGTTCTGAATGGCTGCATTATCCGCCATGCTGCCAGATTTAAGGTCCCGAGTTGGCTGTGCAGAATCTGATTGTTTTGTTGGGTCAGCAAGTGAGAAGTTTGAGGCAATATCCATGCTGGACCTTGAGACAAGCTCTTTAGGATTGGGTAACAGTGCTGGGGTGGCCAGTCAGGTGCAATCAGTATAATTTTTGGCTTCTCTTGTCTGACCTTTAGGAGTACCCTGGGGAGAAGAGGCAGTGGAGGAAAGGCATATACTGTTAGATTTTTCCAGCTGAAGGATAGGGCATCCACTTTCCATGCTTGCTTGTGATAAATCCTTGTGCAAAATCTCTGCAATTGGCAGTTGTGAGGGGAGGCAAATAGATCTATGTCTGGACATCTCATTTCCTTATCATCATGCTGAAGACCTGTGGATCCAGTTTCCATTCGTGGGGATCCATGAGGTTTCTGCTTAGTCTGCCAGAGTATTTATTTTTCCTGGCAGGAATTGTGCTTGCAGGTGAACTTGAAAAGCCAATGCTGTGTCCCAAAAGGTCATTGCTCGTCTGCAGAGGGGGTAGGAATGTGTACCTCCCTGCTTGTTTATGTACCACATGACCATAGTATTGTCCGTCTTTATCAGTAGCTGTGCTGGATGAAGCAGGTCCTTGAAAGCCGTCAGGGCATTTTGAACAGCTAGCATCTCTTTTTGATTGATGTGAAGATGCATCTGGTTTGCAGGACATGTGTGCCCTGAATACATTTTCCTGCCATATGGGCCCCCCCAGGCATAATCTGATGCATCCGTTGTCATTGTCTGTCTGGCTGTGGGTAAACTGAATGGCAGACCCTTGTTGTGGTGACAGGCTTCTGCCCACCATCGAAACTCCTGTTGCAGGCAGGGAATGAGTGCAATTGCTGTCTCCAGGCTGTGGCAATGCTGAATCCAAACACTTTTTAGTTACCATTGTAGTTTCCTCGTATGCAGTCTGGCATATGGAATTAGTAGAATGCAGGATGCCATGTAACCGAAGGCCTGCAGGATTTTCCTTGCAGATAAGTGGGTTTTTGTTGCCAATTTCATGAAGTAAGAAGTCAGTTGTTTTTGTTGGTCTGGCGTGAGATAAGCCATCTGGGCAGTTGTATTTAAGCTTGTACCCAGGAATATTATCTCTTGAGAGGGCACTAGTTTTGATTTACTTTCGTTTACTGTGTGCCCTAGGCCAATTAGTAATCTTTTTATAAACGCCAGATGCTTTAGAAGAATGTCTTTGTTCTCTGTTTGAATTAGGCAGTCATCCAAGTAGGGACAAATTTGGATTCCTCTTTGTCTGCAAAACACAATTACTGATGCCAGGCATTTTGTGAAGAACCAGGGCGCAGTAGATAAGCCAAAGTGCAGTGCAGAGAATTGGTAATGCATTGAGCCAGCTATGAATCTGAGGTATCTTCTGCAAGACTGTCTGATTGGGACATGCAGGTATGTCTCTTTTAGGTCCAAAGTTACGAGCCAAGCCTTCTTGCCCAGTACGGGCAGTAGCTGCTGTAGAGTCAACATATTGAATTTTGGAACTTCCAGAAACGTATTTAGTATAGACAGGTCCAGTATTGGTCTCCAGGCTTTGTCCTTTCTGGGTACTAGGAAAAGTCTGGAGTAAAATCCTTGCCCCTGCTCTTGTTGTGGTACTTGCTGAATGGCCCTCATATCCATGAGGGCTGTAATTTGTTTTTGTGCCTCTGCCCATTGATTGTGTGGCAGGCCTGGCATACCTTTTGACCATGGTAGATTGTGAAAATGGAACCTGTAGCCTTGGGACACTATGTTCAGGACCCATTTGTCTTGGGTAACCTTTTGCCAATTTGATGAAAAAAAGGGCTAATATTCCCCCTAAGGGGGCCGTCAATAGAAAAGTGCTTGGATCTGGCAGAGGAAAGTCATTGGGACTGTTTCTTGTAAGACTGTGATTTGTCTTCTCCGCTTTTGGAGATAGGAGCACCCCACTGTTTAGGCCTGTATGAGCCTTGGGGCTGAGATCTGCCTCTGGGATGCCTGTATCTGCCTCTTTGTGGTCTGTCTGACAATGGAAAGGACCAATTTTTAGAAGGCCAGTTCCTGCTAAACCTGGGTGGCTGGCTGTACCTGTAAGAAATCCTTGACTGTATGCATGGATTTTGCTTTATCCTCCATTTTTTTCAACACCTCTTCTGCTTTAGTACCAAACAAAGTATCATGCTGTAATGGTGCATCTAATAATTTTGCTTTAACATGATCAGGCAGATTCTGTTCCTTTAACCAAGCATGCCTTCTAATAACAGAATCTGTAACAGGGGCCCTGCAAGAGGCCTCCAGTGAATCATAACCACATTGCAAAGTAGGCTTTCCCACTTATTCAGCTGCATGCAATAAATCCTGCAGTTCCTTGTTCTCTGAACATTCAGTATTTGTCAACAATTTCTGTTTAAGCAGTGACATTAAATATTGCTAATATTTAAGCATATGAAACTGACAATTTAAAGCCCTTACAGCCAAGGTAGCAGAAGTGTAGACTTTTTTCCCCCATCTGTCTAAAGCCCTAGAATCCCTATCAGAGGGGACAGGGTTTTTTGCAGTGGAAGCTTTAACCCCTCTGGGACCCTGAGATATAGTTTCTGGGTCAGCAGCAGGGTTTTTATATAGGAATTTATGAGAATCCGGTACTCTGTAGTATCTGTCTGGCTTAGCAGGTGCAGGGGAGTAAAGAGTCAGGGGACAGGCCGGTCTCTGAAAATACATCATCTACAATGTCTAGAACAGGTGGAATAGCATGGGGTCTGGTGCTGAGGAAGTAGCATAAAGTCTCTGAGCCTTTTCTTAGATTCAGAATAATCTTGGCTCTCCCAGTGGAAATGCTCCCTCATCGTATGCAGGATTTCCCCAAAAGAATAATCCTCAGGAGGAGAGGCTGAAGGAATGGATTCTTCAGCATCAGAATCCTCACAGAGAAGCATGGAATAATCCTGGTCAGAAGAGGAATCAGAGGAAACAGAAACCTGATCAGAAGAATCATACTCTGTCTCTTGCCTAGGCCTCTTATCAGGAGGGAGATGGGAGCCCCTGATCAAAGTAATTAGGTCTTCGGCCATTTTGAGCATCTGTTTTTAGGCATGGAAGTCTGAATAGGAAAATGCTGTACTTGTTTCTTTGTCTTTAGAGCTGCTTTAGTCTTTGAAGCTGAAGATGGCTTAATATATAGTTGTGTAGGTCTGAAGACACCCTCAGAAGCCGATACCTGCTCAGCGGCTCTGGACCCATCTGAGGGAATGACTTCCGAGTGTCCAATACCTTGAGTATCCAGAGGCCCAGGCGGCTCCACGTGGGAGTCGGTAGCGGCCTGTGGCTCTGAGGCAGCGGGCGCCAGGGGCTGCAAAAGCGCCTCACTGAGAACCGGCTAACCAGCGACTGGCCTAGCAGGGGTCTCATCGGTTTGGACCTCGGATGTCTATCCTTTTCCTTGTCCTTGCGTTTTTTTTGTAAATTCTGGCTGTTCCGACGGCATTATATAATTAAATCTTCGGCTAAAGAAATGCAAAATCGAACAGACGCTTAATAGTGCGTTGGTTAAATCTAGCACAAAACCGACAGCTAGCAAGGTTGTGATCAGGGCTTAGGCAAGGAATACAGTATGAGTGAAAATCCTTATGAGGTATTTGCTTCCCACAAGAAAGACAATTGTTAACTTTTTCTGACATCGGTCTGGAGCAAGAAAAAAAGTTTCCCCAATGGAGTACTTAGCTTTAATGAAGACTTTGGTTCTGAAATTCAGATTTGAAAATCTCAGGAGTCGGCCGACTGGCACTTGCGAACTGCTTTTGCTTTGGGCACCGCGAGACAAGAAAGACTGAAGAAAATGGCGTCGGCTGCATCTTTTATACACCTAGCGCACATCAGGGAAGAGACGACAGCAACCGATGCCGGACCTACAGTTTGGAATTCTGGCCGACTGAGGGTAGCCTGCCAGCAGGATAACCCAAGAGTAATGACTGCAACAGTGAAACACGATGAACATCTATATCCCCTCGAGCCAGACGCTCCAGGGATCTAAACCTCACCACAATAAATAGGACGTGCTGGAGGGATAGATGCCTGCCCCAGAGACTTCCCATGCTCTGGAACAAGATTCCAATCTACATTAAGCAGAACTCCTCACTAACCCTCTTCAAGAGAAACCTTGACGAGTGGATGGGAAACCAAGTTTACCCCAGGGATCTCTTCAATGGCTCTGCTGGACAGAGCCACAGGGAACCAATATAAGGAGGCGGCGAAAGCAAACACATTCCGGCTAGGCTTATAAATGCCTTTGGGCAGATAGCTTAGTACCTACCTATGAACCTATAACAGCCCAAACTGAAAATCTTCTCCATTTACTCCTGTACATAACCCTTGCAGAAACTTTCTGGAAAGATAGAATTTGTCAGACTGGGGAGGAAACCCTAGGCTGTCTAGCTATCAGTGGAACTGTAGAAACCATGCAAGTTTGAGGCTTGGAATATCGGGATGCATGAGGAGGTCTGGAGTGGGGTCCAGTACCCACGGAGGGCATTGAAGATGAGACCAAAGGAAGGGGAACCATGCTCTGTGAGGCCAAAAAGTAGGCAATGAGGATACTACTCTCTTCAACCAAAGCGCTTTCTGTAAAAATTTTGGAATCAGAGAAAATGGGGGATAAGCATAACGGAGAATGGAGAACGGAGGACCAAAAGTGGAATACAGCATCTTTCTCTGACCACCTGAGGGGGATTAGGGCAAAGAACCTACTGTACTTGGTGTTGTGGGGACAGTCAAAAAGACTGCAGCAAGGCTGGCCACTACAATGGAAACTAGCAAGGCTGGCCACTACAATGGAAACTTCTCTCCGTTACAGATTGCTTAAGAGACCACTTGTGTGGCATCAAAAGGGACCTGCTGAGTGTCTGCTCAGATGCTGGACTTCCTGGTATGTGCACTGCCAATTGAAAGCAGTTGGAAGAGATCGCTCATCATCACCCTCTCATCGCTTCTCAACAAAGGGAGCAAAAATGGACTCCTTCCTGTTTGCTGATGTACCAAACCACAGTCATGTTGTCAGTTTGTATCATAGTAGTCCCCAGAGGGAGAACATCTTGAAAGGCCTGCAATGCTAGTAGGACCGCTCTCATCTCTAGGACACTGACATGCAAACTGTTTCGGGGGGGGGGGGGCATGTGCCTTGGACCAGCTGTCTCAAGAAATGACCCTACCTCAGTTGGGAGTTGTCCATGGTCACCATGGCTCCTGCAGCAGACAGAATAAAAGGATGGCATAGGCATACTTTGTCTGTTTGAAACCACCAATGAAGATGATCCTTGCAGACTCGGGTGAGTTTGACTGGAAGAAAAAATATAATGCAGAATAGACCAATGACCAGCCAGAGGCTACTGCAAAATACCCATATATAAATGGGCATTGGAACTAAGGTTATGGCTGCTGCTATCGAACCTAGAGCCTGAAGGACAAGTCTGGCTGGAGCAGGAGGAAGAACAAGAATTCGCTGTACCTGAAACTTGACTGTGTCCATACGATGTAAAGGAAGAGAGACTGAGTTAGTATGATCAGCCGAGCACCTATGAACTTCAGGCTTTTTGCAAGTTGTAGCTGTGATTTGGAGATGTTGACTGAAATGCTAGCCTTTGACAAAGTTGGAGCAAACATTCCCTGGACTGCTCTAGGAGATGACTGGCTGGGGCGGTGAGGAGGCAGTCAATGTAGATATGGAAACACTCAGAATTGCTACTACTGCCATACACCTGGTAAACATCCCTGGGGCTGTGGTGAGACCAAAGGGCAGGTCTCTGAACTGATGGTTACTGGTCTCCAGCTGAGAATGGAGGAAGTCTTCGGGATCATCTGGTCGTTCTGATGTGATAAGACGCATATTGAAGATCACCTGAGCACATCTAATCATCCTTGTGTAAAGGAAAAAAAAATGACCATTCAGAACTTCAAATTCTACACAGACTTGTTTAGTTTGCTTAGATCCAAAATTGGTCTCATGTCCCCTGTCTTCTTGGATACTAAAAAGAACCTTGAGTAAGTTCGGAATCCCTTTGGTTTGGTTGGACTCCTGGATGACTCTTGTCTATCAGCTTTTGAATCACTTGAGCTGCTGCTTCCCTTTGACTAGGTGGGACGTCACAAAGCCTTCTTTTGGTTGCGAAAATCTGAAAAAAAGGTAAGAAATAACCTCTAGATATTATTTTTAAAACCTAAGAATCTTTTGTTATAGAAGGCCAAGTGTCCGGGTACAAAGACAAGTGCCACCCTGACTGGCTCCAGCGGTGGGCAGTCAGGAAACCTTTCTGAAGCGCTTAAAGGGTTTTATGCAAAAAAAGAATCTCAGAAACCCTGGTTTTGTAAGCCTCCCTTGCTCAGAGGATGGCATCTTCCATTTGAACTCCCCCCTCCCCCTCTACCTTTGAGAAACTGTCCCAAAGTGAATCCTGGAAAGGTCCCTGGGACTTATGTAACCATATTTTCTTGCCTCCTCTGAGTCTGGGAAAAGATAGTTGAAGGGTAGAAAACCATATCTCTATGGCAGATGGGATCTTTCCATCCTGTTCACTTCGGGAAAGAATTTCCTTCACAGTAGGGCCAAACAACCAACCTGTGGGTATTGAGATCCATATCGGATCCGAGCTGGCAACTTTTTCAAGCATGTGCTCCAAGCTCCTCCCCTTACCCATAATCCCTCACATTTCCTACCTTCCCTCAGAGTTTGCTACTATCCAAACTGTCAGCAACTCAATAACATCACTAACCTAGTACAGGTTCGGGGGAAGGAGGGCAGGATGGTTGCAGAAAATGAAGTATAACTACTCAGATGGAACATTATAGTGAGTACACAACTTCTTTATCTGAAGTAGTTGACTTCATTTATCTGCAACCTGTGGGACAGAGTCCACAGCTACCAAAACTCCTGGGAGGCCCTCATGGGAGGCTATTCCTGAGCTCCGCAGAGCCAAAGGATGCTCTCCCTCTAGAGATCAAATCCAACTTATGAGAAATGAATGTATGTGACCTTGCCCAGGTCACTGCTGCACAGATATCATCCAGTGAAACCCTAGATTCGCCACAGATCTGGTAGAATGAGCTTTAACAGTACTAGGTGGGGACAGACCTTTGTCCTTATAGACTTGCAGTATACACTGTGTAATCCATCTAGCTAAAGAGAACTTGAATATGGCTTTGCCCAAAAAGGGTCTAGAAAAGGACACGAATAGCTGGTCAGACTTACAAAAGGGTTTAGTTCTGTGTAAATAGAAACAAAGATGTCTATGAACATCTAGCAAATGCAGTTTATATTCACCCTTGTTCTGAAAATTTGGAAAGAAAACAGGCAGGTTAATCGTCTGATTAATGTTTGATTCAGAAGCAACTTTCTAAGGAAGGAAGGGTTCGTGCAGAGGGAGACCCTGTCTTTGTGAAAGATCAAGTAAGGGGGCACGGCAGACGAAGCTTGAATCTCGGAAACTCACCTGCCCGAAGTAATGGCCACTAGGAAAGCGGTCTTCCAGGATAAGAACTTCAAATCTGATGCTGCAGGTTCAACAGGAGGGGCAACGAACATCTGCAGAACTAGGGTAAGGTCCCAAGGAGGGACTGAGTCCTTAACCGGAGGGCGTAAAAGAAAGGTGCCTTTCAGAAAAACTTCACACATTCTCAAAGAGGCCACAGCACTCATGTTTTTGCCGACATGAAAATTAGAGATGGTCACCAGTTGCACTTTTACCATGGAGGAACTAGCCCCTTGTTGGAAAATATTGGGCAAAAACTCCAACACTGCAGGGATCAGGGCTGTAAAGGGATCTAGATTTCTATGAGAAGCCCAAATAGAGAAACATTTCCATTTGCTGCTGTAAATCTTCCTAGTGGAAGCCTTGTGGGAATGCCACCAGTGTAGTCTTTACTGAAGATGACAGACTGGGAGTCCTGGCAATCAGGGGAACTGGAGTACCCAAGCCGTCAAGCTTGAGGCTGCCCAGGTCGAGCGGACAGGTGCCCAGGGGATGAGAGATGAGATCCGGGCAAGGATCCAGAATCCAAGGAGGAGTAGGAGAACTAGGCCAGAACGGGGCAATGAGGATCACTTTGCACCCCATTCGGCAAGCATTCTGAAGAAGCTTCAGAATGAGAGGTAACAGTGGGTAAGCATACAGTAACTCGGGAGGCCAAGCATGGACTAGAGCATCTCTGGGGCAGTCCCCTGGTGAGGGGATCAGAGCGAAGAACTTGCTGCACTTCGCGCTGGAAGGAGATGGGAAGAGATCGCAGCAAGGAGGACCCCACGCAAGGAAGAACTCCCCCGCTATCAATTGTTTTAGAGACCGCTCGTATGGCATTAGAATAGCCCGACTCAATCTGTCCGCTAAAATGTTGGAGAGTCTCAGGATGTGTGTTGCAATCAGAAACAGATTGGTGGAGCTCGCCCACTCCCACACTCTCATAGCCTCGCGACAGAGAGGGTAAGATCTGGTTCCCCCTTGTTTGTTGATGTATCAGACAACAGACATGTTTGCCTGATTGAACTGCAATCATCCCCGGGAGAAGAACAGCATGAAAGGCTTGCAACGTTAAAAGCACTGCCCTCATCTCCAGAACACTGATATGCAATCTGGTCTCTGTCTGGGACCACGTGCCTTGGACCATCCTCCCCAAATAGTGCCCCCCCACTCGAGCTGGGAGGTGTCCGTGGTCACTGTGGCTTGGGCTGTGGGTGCTATGAAGGGTCACCCTGCCAAGATTTCCAGCGATTGGAGCCACTAGAGAAGAGATGTCTTGCAGGCTTTGCTGATTCTAATTGGATAGTCCATGGGGAGGTCTAGCCAAGACCATTGCACTGCAAGGGTCCAAAGAAGCACCCGCATGTGAAGACGCGCACCGTGAAGGATCGAGATTGCTGCGGCTGTACAGCCTAGGGCTCGGAGAACGTCGCCCGCCATTGGCAGCCTGGGGCCAAGGATCACTGGTACATGGGCTCGTAGGCTCTGGATCCTGTCTCAAGTTGGAAAGACATTCAGCTGGAGGGTGTCCAGCCATGCCCCTATAAATTCCAAGATCTGTACCGGGTTCAAGATAGACGGACATATTGACAGTAATTCCTAGGTTGACTGCAAGATGCAGGAAGGAGTCTCTGGCCATGCAAAGACAACACTTGGTGGCAGCAGCGAGGAGACAATTGTCTAGGTAAGGAAACACCTGAATTCTCTGAAGCCTCAGGTGAGCCGCTACGACTGCCATAACCTTGGTAAACACCCTGGGAGCTATGGTGAGACTGAAGGGTAGGGCTCTGAACTGGAAATAATTGGCTCCCAGCTGGAAGCGAAGGAATCTCCTGGAGCTTCTGTGAATTTTGATATGGTAGTAAGCGTCCTGGAGGTCTATCGAGCACATCCAGTCGGATTCTCTGAGATAAGGTAGAATGGGCTGCAAGGTGACTATCCAGAATTTTTGCTTGGCTACAGTCAGGTTCAGGGTTGACAGGTCCAATATGGGCCTGAGGTCCCGTGTTTCTTTTGGCACTAAAAAGAACCTGGAGTAAATGCCTAATCCGGACTGATCTGGGGGGGGATCAGTTTGACGGCTCGTTTGCAAAGCAGCTTTGAATTCTCTTGCACTGCCACCTCCCTTTGAGCAGGTGGAACATCCGGGAAGCGCTTTGGTTAGATGGGAGGAGTAACGAACGGGATGGCGTAGCCTCTGGATATTACTTGAAGCACGCAACGGTCTGCCGTAATGGACTCCCAAGCTGTTAGGTGCAATGACAATCTTCCCCTCACTGTCTCCAGAGGACAGTCAGGCAACCTCCTCAGGGCTGCTGCGTGAGTGTCCGAGAAGGTCTCCCTAGAAACAAAATTCCTCGGCCCCCCTCTGCCTCTGGGGGGGGGGGCGGCGTCTGTCTTGTCCCCCTCTGTCTCTAGGGGATGAGTTGTTCCGAGAGTCCTGAGAAAACTGTAATTTTTTTGGAACCACATCTTCTTTTGCCCCTCTCCGATTCCTAGAAAAGGATATTTGAGGGCTAGAGAAGTGGACTCCTGTGGCAGAGTCTTCCCGTCCTTCTCGCTCTGGACCAGAGTATCACGTGCTGCCTTCCCGAACAGGGAAGAACCATCAAAGGGAGCATTTGTGAAAGACACCTTGAAGGGGTCCATGAATTAACAGTCTGAGCCAAGCATGTCGCCTCACAGCTAAGCCAGTCCCAGCCGCCCTAGCCGCTCCTTCCGTAGCATGGAAAAGATAACGCATGGACATGTTCAATACAGATTTGAGAGTCGTCATTTTTGCAGAGAATAATCACTTGTCCTCTGGCAACAAAGACTCAAGGAGTGACAAAGCGAACTCTGACTAGTTCTCGCTGAAGTTTTATGATGTGTGCCAAATAAATTCAGCTCTCGAATGGAAAACGTCACTGAAGAAAATACTCGCTTTACAAACCGATCCACCGCCCCAGACTCCTTGTCCGCAGGGTAGACAGAGGAACTTTCTTGTGCCAGTTCCCTCTTGGTGGCAGCTGCAACAACCACAGCATCCACCAGAGATTCCTTGTACTGGGCCTGTCTGCCTGAGGGAGGACAGAGGACCCTGTCCGGGTGTTTTGGTATTGCCTCTATGGTGTCAGGCTCCTTCCATGTCAGTGTGGCAAGATCCACTAAGGGAAGGGATCCGCAGGAGGAGGCACCCAGGATGTAGATAGGCCCATGCCAAAGGCCTCCAGGAATACTGACTCATCCGTAGAGGGTTTTGGGGCTGACCAACCTCCCCTCTGGTGGAGGATCTCCATGATGTCTCCAAAGGAGACATCCTCGGGAGGTGACCTGGGGGAACCCTTTCCATCTAAGTCAGTATCTTCTGTCAGGGACTCGGGGGAATCCAGGTGCCTGCTTTTACACTTGTGCTTACAGGAGCACTCTTCAGTGGGACTCTCTGAAGACTGCTCGTGAGTCACGGGTGGTTCCGCTATGGGAGCCACCTGGGGGTCCTTTAGCACGGGCTGTCCCTGGGACAAGCTGAAGGGAGTCGTAACCAAATCCACTGGAGCCTGGACAGAGTCCAAGGAAATAGGCTGGGATCTTGATCCTTGGGAGAGAACCCTATCCAGCACGTTGAACGCCGATGGAGAGTGCACCTCCTTAGCAACCAAGGAGGAAGCTCTCCCCAGCTCCATCATGAGGATCGGGGCAGAGGTAGCCGGGGTTCCGAAGGAACGACAAAGATCTGACAATGTCGAAGCCAAAGACACCTCCATCCCTTCGGATCCGGCGCCCCGTCCTCGGCCCAGAGAGTTGCTCGGATCCGAACAGGTCTGATCCAAGGAACTTAAGGTAATCGCCGGCATCGAGGTTGGAGGAACATTCAGCACCGAACCCCCAGCTCTAAGGATCCTCTGATCCATAAACCCCGAAACCGCAGGCTGGATTAGGGAAGGAGAAATTGGATGAAAGAAGGGCATGGAGGTCCCCCCTCCAGAGAGAGAGGGGCCTGGCAAGCTTCCTATTTGGATTTGGGTCCGAATGAACCTCCTCATCATCCTGTCCATATCCAACTCCGACAGACTGAGTAGAGCACGAGGAGGCAACTGACTCGGATCTGGCTGGTCGGTGCAGCAACCTTGATGAAGACCTTGGGTCCAAGGGCTCAGTCGGCTCCGGGGAGAACCTCGGGGAGTGGAGCCAAGGAGATGTGGTCCTAGTCACTTTGGAAGGCGGGCTAGGAAAGGGCTCCTGCTCTGGAGACCGCTTGCGGGGCCTATCCCCTGTCTTCTCTTGGTACTTCTTTTCCTTTCCTTTAGTCTCCACTTCAACAGGCCTAGTGGGAAGTTGAGTCCCAGCCTGGGGGGGCGGGGGGGGGGGGGTTGAGCAGTTACTGGAAGAGCCAAGGTTGCTATGTTTAAGGAAGAAACTGGCAGAAAGCCCTTCGCTACCAGCTATGCCTTCCTTTTAGGGCCCTAGGGTTGAACCCTGCACACACACTACACTGTATTGAAAAATGGGGAACACCCAGGCAAATAACACAGTGTGTGGCTATCAGCCGGTGAAAGCTTATGGCCACACACTGTGCATTTTTTAAAAGTAGGTTTTGGCTGCTCAGCCATACTATAAACCCACTCAGCCAAACCTTAACCCAACACTGCAACACACACACACTAAAGTCGGGAAGGCCTACTATACTTTAATTTTTTTTTTTACACAAAAAAAGATGAACAGCGAAGGGGAGGATAAGGTTAAACTAACGGCCATACACACTCACTAAAAGCACAAAAAGACTACTCACTTTCTACACCCAACTTGGAACTAAAGAGATCACTATGCTGATGCATGAAGCGGCAAACGAGATCTGAGGGAAGGTAGGAAATGTGAGGGATTATGGCTAAGGGGAGGAGACTGAAGCAGATGCTTGGAAAAAGTTGCCGGCTTGGATCAGATATGGATCTGAATACCCACAGGTTGCAGATAAATGAATTTAACTACTTCAGGTCAGTTGGATACAAGGGGGTGGGATTCGAGTGTCACCTCTTAGGATCCAAAGAAGTCTAATCCAATATATATAGATACATATATATATATATATATATATATATATATATAGATATATATATATGTGTGTGTGTGTGTGTGTGTGTGTGTGTGTGTGTGTATATATATATATATATATATATATATATATATTTTTTTTTTTTTTTTTTTTTTAATTCTTTGTGGAGGTTCTTAAGACAACAGAGCACATGGAGTAGCCTTCAGAGAATGGGTGGAGGATCTTTTATGAGACTCATTCAAATCCAAAGTGGACTTTGAAGGTTTATTGGGGGATTTAGACCCTGAAGTGGAAGAAGGCTGCAGCATGCCCTTAAGCACCAACTTATTACGTCTATCATTAAGTGCCTAGAATTAAAGGCAGCACAAATGGGGCAGTCAATGTAGATCAGAGTGTAACGTGTGTGCGCTACGTCTTTAAGAAGCATGCAAGGCTGTGCATGCATGTATAAATTCCAGACACATGCAATCCCTAGTGCCATTTTGTAGAAGCAGAGTAAGCATGCATAATCGCAGTAGTTAGTTTATATACAAGTTACGTAATGTCATAGTCAATAAGCCTTTATAGTGATGTGTCTGTATAGAATAACGTTTACAGATGTACCAACACAAAGGCGACATGGTGTCAGACCTAGGATGGAAAACAGGAGAACATCTGGAGCCATGAGATGTAAAGACGACAGTGGAGATAAAACAGAGAAAACAATACAAACACAACCAAAACAAATCAAAGGTAATGAAAGATAATATGAATTATTTACTTGTTGCAAAGAGAGGCAAGAAAGGGAGATACAAGGACACAACCTGCCATTATCAGGCAAGTGGAAAGTACAAAAAAATGTTGTTAACTAAAGAAAATGTTTAGGATACAAGTATTTGACAAGACAATTGGCTTTAAAGTACAACACAAACATGTTTAAGACAGAATGTGTGTGTTTAAAGTAAAACTAGCACAAGAAAAGTGCACACTGGGCATAAAAAGGGCTTAAACAAGCAAAACATAATATAATAAAAGCAAGAAAAAAGGGCACAGTACGCAAAAATAAAGCAAGGTGACAGCTTGTGTTTGGGCAAAGTGCTGTGTTTGGGCATAACTATGACTTTGTATTGTATCAAGGGTGTAATTATCTCAGGGTGTGCAAAAGTGATGACAGTGTGTGGTTATTACTGCGCATGTATTTCAGAGAGTTCAGTGTGTGTAAAATGCAACTATTTTGTGTGATCCTGTCAAAACATAGTTACTTGAAGAAAAGTTCTTGTGCTGGGTGTGTCTATTTGCAAAGAGTCGACATTACAGAGTGCTTCTTGCACTGTAAAGCGTTGCCTAGCAAGGTAATGTCATTTTGGGGACATTTCAGTGTACTGCATGTCATTATTTGCAAAGTGCAAATACTTCAAAAGATATTGAATTTGGGCAACAGAAGTTAAATTTATTTGCATTGCAGAGTTGCTTGATATGTTTCTTGTATTGATAAAAGGTGTTTCTTACAAAAGATTGCAAGAGTATTACAGTGCTCATGAGCTGCTCAGCTGCACCGCAAAGTTCTTGAATGTTTCTTAAAGTAATGACATTGACAAGTGATGGCATATGACTGTAGCATTTCTGCCTTCATCGATAAAGTTCTAAGCAATTACTTTTGCATTTCTGCCTTTTCCAATTTCGAAAGTGCATGACTTTAGCATTTCTGCCTTTATCAATTCCGCAAGCATGGCGAGTGATGACAAATAACTTTAGCATTTCTGCCTTTACCAATCAGAGAGTTCATAAAGCATCAAAAAGTCTGAGAAATTATTCCGGAAAGCTCTGTAAACCATCGAAAAGTTTGAAAAGCTACTCGGTAAAGTTTAGTAAAGCATCAAGAAATCAGAAAAGCTATTTTGCAAAGTGCAAAAAAGCATCAATAAGCCTGAGAAGTTTATTTCCCAAAATAAAGTTATTCGAAAGTACTACGAGGTTGTTCATTCACATAATTCCAATAAGCTTAGAGAGAGAAAGGTCAGAGCACAAAAGGGTTGAACAAATTATGTTTATGCCAATTACTTATACGTGTGTGCATGCGTGTGTGCATATACACATATATTTATGCAAGACCCTTCGCTGGTACAGTGGATATAAAAAGTTTACACACCCCTGTTAAAATGCCAGGTTTTTGTGATACAAAAAATGAGACCACAATAAATTATTTCAAAACTTTTCCCACCTTTAATATGACCTAAAACCTGTACATTTCAATTGAAAAACAAATCTGTAAGGGGAAAACTATAAAAAAAAAATAGAAAACTTACAATAAGCTGGTTGCACAAGTGTGCACACCTTTAAACTAATACTTCGTTGAAACACCTTTTGATTTAAATTACAGCATTCAATCTTCTTGGGTAGGAGTCTATCTGCACGGCACCTATTGACTTGGCAATATTTGCCCACTCTTCCTTGCAAAAGCGCTCCAAATCTGTCAGATTGCAAGGGCATCTCTTGTGTACAAGCCCTCTTCCGGTAACCCCACAGATTTTCTACTGGATTTAGGTCTGGGGCATTCCAAAACTTAAATTTTCTTCTGGTGAAGCCATTCTTTTGTCAATTTGGATGTATGCTTGGGGTCACTGTCATGTTGGAAGGTGAAAATCCTCTTCATCTTCAGCTTGCTAGCAGACACCTGAAGGTTTTGGGCAAAAAGTAACTGGTATTTGGAACGGTTCACAATTCCCTCCACCTTGACTAAAGCCCCAGTTCCAGCTGAAGAAAAGCAACCCCAAAGCATGATGCTGCCACCACCAGGCTTCACTGTGGGGATGGTGTTCTTTTGGTGATGAGAAGTGTTGTTTATGCGCCAAACGTACCTTTTGGAATTGTGGCCATAAAGTTCAACCTTGGTCTCATCAGACCATAACACATTTCTCACATGCTTTTGGGAGACCTGATGTATTGTTTTGCAAATTTTAACTGGGCCTGGATGTTTTTCCGTGTAAGAAAAGGCTTCCATCTTGCAACTCTATCCCACAGCCTAGACATATGCAGAATACAGGAGATTGTTGTCACATGTAGTACACAATCAGTACTTGCCAGAAATTCCTGCAGCTCCTTCAGCGTTGCTGTAGGTCTTTTGGCAACCTCCCTGACCAGTTTTGGTCTCTTCATCAATTTTGGAAGGACATCCAAATCTTTGCAACGTCACTGTTGTCCCATATTTTCTCCAGTTTTTAATGACTGTCTTCACTGTGGTTCCATGGTATATCCAAATGCTGTGGAAATGTTTTTGTACCCTTCTCCTGACTGATATCTTTCAACAATGAGATCCCTTTGATGCTTTGTAAGCTCTCTGCGAACTACGGCTTTTGCTGTAGCAGGCAACTGAGTAAATGTGAGGAAAATCCTAGTAGGACAGCTGAACTTTATTTGGGGTTAATCAGAGTCTCTTTATTCGATAGGTGTGTACCCAAGAAGACTGAATGCTGTAATTAAATCAAAAGGTACTTCAACAAAGTATTAGTTTAAAGGTGTGCACACTTATGCAACCAGTTTTTTTATTTTTTATATCCCCCCCCCCCCCCCCCAACAGATTTGTTTTTCAATGGAACTGTACAGGTTATATGGCACATGAAAGGGGGGAAAGATTCTGATATGATTTATTGTGGTCTCATTTTTATATTACAAAAACTTGGCATTTTAACAGGGGTGTGTAAACTTTTTATATCTACTGTATGTGTTAATATGGCAAACAGATTTCAAAAACCTCAACCAATTGTATTTGATCAAAATATTGCAGAGAACTGGAGAATATTTGAACAGGAGTACAATATTTTCATACAAGCAGCTCATGCAGATAAAGAGGCAAGTGTCAAGGCATTCATTTTGCTAAATCTAAGATTCTGAGGCCATAGAAAGAGAGCGCTCATTTGTATATGCACCAGCAGTATAAGACGGTGAAGGTGCAGACCGCCATATTGTTATGCAAGCTGAATCAAGGGAAGACCCTAAGTGTTTGAAGCACAAGTTCAGAGAAATGTGCAACCCTCAGACGAACATTAAGAGAGGCATTTGCTTTACACAAGAAATCAAAAAAGTACAGTTGTGTACCTACCATAAATGTAGATGTTTGAGTGTATTCACTGTTGCAGTCATTACACTTGGGTTATCCGGCTGGCAGGCTACCTGCAGTCGGCCTGAATTCCAAAGTCTAGGTCCGGTGTCAGTTGCTTTCGCCTCTTCCCTGACGTCAGTGCGCCAGGGGTATAAAAGATGCAGCCGATGCCATTTTCTTCAGTTTTTCTTGCCCCTGATGTCAGGTGCCCCCAAATTGGTAGGCTGGAAATTATGCCAATAAGTACACATGCACAAAAATAAACATTTCCTTCATCTACAAGCAAATACACCACATAGGTTGTATAGGATAGAGATGTACAGATAAGTCCCAGCAAAGAAAAGGGGGATGGTGGGTGGGTAACCTGGACTGCAACAGTGAATACACTCTAACATCTACATTTATGGTAGGTACACAACTGTGCTAGGTTCATCGTGTTTCAATGTTGCAGTCATTACACTTGGGTTGAATCACAAAGCTGGAGGTTGGGTGGCTGGGTCTAAATAGGATTAGGAGAGGCTATAAGGCCCTGCAGCACTGCAGCGGCAAAGCCTGCTCTGGACTTAGACAGGCAAGTGGTAGTGCTTGGTAAAAGTGTGCACTGAACTCCAAGTTGCAGCCTCTAAAATGTCTTTGGTTGGTACTCCTCTGAGGAAGGCTGTTGAAGTGGCTGCTGCTCTGGTTGAGTGAGGCCTAATGCCCTTAGGCACTGATTTGCCATGTTGTGAATAGCAGAAACGAATGCAGTGGCCTATCCATTTTGAAACAGTCTACTTTGAGATAGCCTTTCCTTGTGATCCTGCAGCATATGCTACTAAGAGTTGCTCAGCCTTTCTGAAAGCTTTAGTTCTGTTCAAGTAGAAGCGCAGCTGTCTGTGTATGTCCAAAGAATGCAGGAGTCTCTCACCCTTATTCTGTGGGTTTGGATAAAAGGTAGGCAAATGAATGGTTTGGTTAAGGGCCACACTGGACATTACCTTAGGCATAAATGTCAGGTTTGTCCTCAGAGAAACCCTGTCTGGATGGAAAATGATAAAAGGTTCCACAGCCATGAGTGCCTGTAACTCTGAGACTCGTCTTGCAGAGGTTATTACTAGGAGCAGAGATGTTTCCCAAGATAAGAACTTTATTTCAGCTGTATTGGTTGGCTCAAAAGGCGGCAGTGTGAGGTTTTCCAAGACATAATTGAGGTTCCATGCAGGTATTGGTGCTCTCCCTTGGAGGTCTTATGTTTTTGGCCCCTCTGAGGTACTGTCTTAGCAACGGATGTGAAATAATTGGTGGTTCCGTATTGTAATGAGCTGAAATGGCAGAGGCATGGATTTTAATTGATGAAAAGGATAGGCCTTTATCCAGCATCTCAGTTAGGCATTGTAAAATCTGAGGAATATTTGGTACAAACGTGTCAATTCCTTGTGCCTGGTTCCAAGCACAGAATCTTTTCCATTTTTCTGCATAAGATTTTCTGGTACTGAGCCTCCTGGCCTCCAAAATAACATCCATCACTGCATTAGAGAGAGGTGTGTTCTGAATGGCTACATTATCCGTAATGCTGTCAGATTTAGGGTTCTGAGTTGGCTGCAGAGGATCTGATTGTTTCATTGGGTCAGTAAATGAGGAATTAGAGGCAATGTCCAGGCTGGGCCTTGAGACAAGCTCTTTAGGATTGGGTACCAGTGCTGGCGGGGCCAGTCTGGAGCAATCAGAATAATTTTTGGCTTCTCTTGTCTGACCTTTAGAAGTACCTTGGGGAGGAGAGGCAGAGGAGGAAAGGCATATACTGATAGATCATCCACTTTCCATGCTTGCTTGTGATACGCCCTTGTGCAGAATCTCTGTAGTTGGCAGTTATGAGGGGAGGCAAATAGATCTACGTCTGGGCATCCCCATTTCTTTATCATGCTGAAGACTTGTGGATCCAGTTTCCACTCATGGGGATCCGTGAGGTTTCTGCTTAGTCTGCCAGAGTATTTTTCTTTCCTGGCAGGTGTACTTGATAAGTTAATGCTGTGTCCCACAAAGTCATGTCTTGTCTGCAGAGGGGGTAGGAATGAGTGCTTCCATGTTTGTTTATGTACCACAACCGTAGTATTGTCCATCCTTATCAGTAGTTGTCCTGGATGGAGTAGATCCTTGAAAGCTATCAGGGCATTCTGAACAGCTAGCATCTCTTTTTGATTGATATGAAGATACCTTTGGCTTGTGGGCCATGTGCCCTGAATACATTTTCCTGCCATGTGGGCCCCTCGGGCATAATCTGAAGCATCTGTTACTGACTGCCTGGCTGTGGGTAGGGTGAATGGCTGTCCCTTGTTGTGGGGACAGGCCTGTGCCCACCATCGAAACTCCTGTTGCAGGCAAGGAATGAGGGTAATTAATGTTTCCAGGCTGTGACCATGTTGAGTCCAAACACTTTTTAGATACCACTGTAGTTTCCTCATATGCAGTCTGGCATATGGAATTAGCAGACTGCAGGATGCCATGAAGCCCAAAGCCTGCAGAATTTTTCTTGCAGATAACTGGGTCTTTGTTGCCAACATTTTGAAGTAAGAAGTCAGTTGCCTTTGCCTGGCGTGAGATAAGCCATCTGGGCAGTTGTATTTAAGCTTGCACCCAGGAATATTATCTCTTGAGAGGGTTCTAGTTTTGATTTCTTTTTGTTTACTGTGTACCCTAGGCAAATTAGTCATATTTTTACAAACGCCAGATGCTTTAGTAGAACATCCTTGTTCTCTGCTTGAACAAGGCAGTCCAAGTAAGGATACAGTTGAATTCCTCTTTATCTGCAAAATGCAATTACTGGTGCCAGGCATTTTGTGAAGACCCTGGGCGCAGTAGATGAGCTAAAGGGCAGTGCAGAGAATTGGTAGTGCATTAAGCCAGCTATGAATCTGAGGTATCTTCTGCAAGATTGTCTGATTGGAATATGCAGGTATGCCTCTTTTAGGTCCAAAGTTACAAGCCAAGCCTTCTTGCCCAGCATGGGCAGAAGCTGCTGCAGAGTCAACATTTTGAATTTTGGAACGTCCAGAAATGTATTTAGAATAGACAGGTCCAGTATTGGTCTCCAGGCTTTGTCTTTTCTGGGTACCAAGAAAAGTCTTGAGTAAAATCCTTGTCCCTGCTCTTGCTGTGGTACTTGCTGAATGGCCCTCATGTCCATGAGGGATGAAACTTGTTTTTGTGCCTCTGCCCATTGATTGTGTGGCAGGTCTGGCATACCTTTTACCCTTGGCAGGGTGTGAAAGTGGAACCTGTAGCCCTGGGACACTATATTCAAGACCCATTTGTCCTGGGTGATCATGTGCCAATTTTGAGAAAAAAGTGCTAGTTTTCCCCCTAAGGGTGCTGCCAAAAGATAAGTGCTTGGTGCTGGCAGAGTCATTGGAACGGTTTCCTGTATGGCTGTGATTTGTATTCTCTGCTTTTGGAGATAGAAGCGCCCCACTGTTTAGGCCTGTATGAGCCCTGGGGCTGGGATCTGCCTCTGGGACGTCTATATCTGCCTCTTTGTGGCCTGTCTGACACTGGAAAGCACCAATTTTTTGTAGGCCAGTTCCTGCTAAATTTGGGTGGCTGTACCTGTAAGAAATCCTTTACTGTTTGCATAGATTTCGCTTTGTCCTCCATTTTCTTCAACACCTCCTCTGCTTTAACACCAAATAAGGTATCATGCTGTAATGGAGAATCTGATAATTTTGCTTTAACATGATCAGGCAGATTCTGTTCCTTTAACCAAGCATGCCTCCTAATGACAGAACCCGTAACTGCAGCCCTGCAAGAGGCCTCCAGAGAATCAAAACGACATTGCAATGTATGCTTTCCCAACTTGTTCAGTTGCATGCAATAAATCCTGCATTTCCTTATTTTCTGCACAATCAGAATTTGACATTTTCTGTTTTAGCAGTGACATTAAGTAATGCTGATATTTAAGCATATGAAACTGACAATTTAAAGCCCTCACAGTCAAAGTAGCAGAAGTGTAAACCTTTTTTTCCCATCTGTCTAATGCCCTTGAATCTCTATCAGAGGGGATAGGGTTTTTTGCAGTAGAAGCCTTGACCCCTTTGGGACCCTGAAAAATAGTTTCTGGGTCAGCAGCAGGGTTTTTATAAAGAAATCTATGTGAATCTGGAACCCTGTGGTATCTGTCTGGTTTAACAGGGGCAGGAGGTAGAGAGTCAGGAGAAAGTCCGGATTCTGAAAATACATAATCTACAATGCCTAACACAGAAGGAATAGCCAAAGGCCTGTGCTGAGGTAGTAAAAGAAAATCTCTAAGCCTTTTCTTAGATTCTGAGTAGTATTGGCTCTCCCAGTGGAAGTGCTCCCTCATGGTATGCAGGGTTTCCCTAAAAGAATAATACTCAGGCGGTGAGACTGAAGGGATAGATTCTTCAGCATCAGAATCCTCATAAGGAGGAAGAGAGTATCCCTGTTCAGAATCCTCATAAGGAGGAAGAGAGTATCCCTGTTCAGAAGAGGAGTCAGAGGAAATGGAAACCTGATCTGAAGATCTGAAGATTCATATTCTGTCTCTTGCCTAGGCCTCTTGTCAGGAGGGGGATGGGAACCCCTGATCAAGGTAATTAGGTCTTCGGCCATTTTGAGCATCTGTTTTTTAGGCATGGTAGTCTATCCAGGACAATGCTGTACTTGTTTCTTTGTCTTTAGAACTGCTTTAGTCTTTGCTTTGGAAGCTGAAGTAGGCTTTACATACAACTGTGTAGGTCTGTAAACACCCTCAGAAGCAGATACATGCTCAGCGGCTCCGGACCCATTTGAGGGAATAGTTTGAGTGTCCAATACCTTGAGTATCCAGAGGCCTAGCTGGCTCCACGTGGGAGTTGTCAGCGGCCTGTGGATCTGAGGTAGCGGGCGCCAGGGGCTGCGAAAGCGCCTCACTGAGAACCGGCGACTGGCTTAGCAGAAGCCTTGTCAGTTTTGGACCTCGGATGCCTGTCCTTTTCTTTTTCCTTGCGCTTTTTATAAACTTCGGTCGTCAGCTGTTCTGACGGCATTATATAATTTAATCTTCGGCCAAAGTAATGAAAGGCAAAATCGTACAGACGCTTAATAGTGTATTGGTTAAATCTAGCACAAAACCGACAGCTAGCAATGCTGTGATCAGGGCCTAGGTAAGGAATACAGTAAGAATGAAAATCCTTATGAGGAATCTGCTTCCCACAAGAAATACAATTGTTAACTTTCTGACATCGGACTGGAGCAAGAAAAAAGTTTCCCCAACGGGGTACTTGGCTTTCATGAAGACTTCGGATCTGAAATTAGTTTTTGAAAATCTCAGGAGTCGGCCGACCGGCACTTGCGAACTGCTTTTGCTTCGGGCACCGCGCGGCAAGAAAGACTGAAGAAAATGGCGTCGGCTGCATCTTTTATACCCCTGGCGCACTGATGTCAGGGAAGAGGCGACAGCAACCAACGCCGGACCTAGACTTTGGAATTCAGGCAGACTGCGGGTAGCCAGCCAGCAGGATAACCCAAGTGTAATGACTGCAACAGTGAAACACGAACATCGAGGGAAGACATTTGCAGCTTATATAATTTACCTGAGAAACAGAGCTAAAATGTGTTGGTTTGGTGATTTGAATGATGAGCTGATAAAGGACAGATGTGTGTAGTATTAATAGTGCTGCAGACAGAAAGATTTTACTTCATGGCAGTGATTCGACATTAAGCAAAGCAATAGAGATTTGTCAGATCCATGAGGTGACAAAGACATATGAATATGCTTGCGAGTGACAAAATTAGAAGTTATGTACTCACCATAACGTTCCATCTGAGTAGGTGTATTCATTTGTCTGCAACCTGTGGGTTATGGATCCGATATCGGATCCGAACCGGCATGGTTTACCAGCTATGGATCCAAGCTCTCAGCTCCTCCCCTCACCCATAATACCCTGCTCTACCCTCATGACCTCAGATCGAGTTTGCCAACAGCAAGAACACCCTGAAAAGGGTAACACATAATATGCAGGAAACTGAAAGGCCAGGGGGATAGGAGGGCGGGATGGTTGCAGACAAATGAATACACCTACTCAGATGGAACGTTATGGTGAGTACATAACTTCTAAATCTGAAGTAGGAGATTCATTTGTCTGCAACCTGTGGGACAGAGTCCCCAGCTACCTGAATCTTGGGCGGCCATCATGGAAGGATATTCCGGAGCACCGGAGCCAAAGGATGCTCTACCCTAGATGCAAGATCCAACTTGTAGTGGGAAATAAAAGTATGAGATGATGCCCACGTGGCTGCTGCACAAATATCATCTAGAGGAATCCTAGCCTTAAAGGTTGCCGAGGTAGATACTGACCGGGTTGAATGGGCGTGTACACCCTCCGGTGCGGGCCTTCCTGAAGCTTGATAAGCCAATAAGATACACTGTGAAATCCAGCGAGACAGAGATACTTTAGAAATTGGCTTGCCCAAATTAAATTTAACAAAGGAAATGAACAGCTGATCGGATTGCCTATGACCAGCTGTTCTGTTTAGATAAAATCTAAGTTGCCTGTGAACATCTAAGGAGTGAAGCTTGTATTCACCTTTGTTTTCATATTTTGGAAAGAAAACAGGGAGGTTAATGGATTGATTAATGTTTGCTTCAGAAGCTACTTTAGGAAGAAAGGACGGGTTGGTCCTGAGGTAAACACGGTCCGGATGAAAGACCAAGTAAGGAGGTTTAGCTGATAATGCTTGGAGCTCTGAAACTCTCTTGGCCGATGTAATGGCTACTAAAAAAGCCGTCTTGAAAGACAAGAATTTGAGATCCACCGTAGCCGCTGGTTCGAAGGGGGGGGGTGGTCAAGGCCTGGAGAACTAAGGAAAGGTCCCAGGGGGGAACCGCTTGTTTTACAGGGGGCCTGAGAAGGAAAGTACCTTTGAGGAAAATTTTACACAACTTGGCTGACATGAGTGGACTAGAGTCATGACCAATGTGATAATGTGAGATTGCCGCCAGTTGTACTTTGACTGTGGAACTGCTGGCACCATCGTTAAAAAGAGTGGTTAAGAAATCAAGCACTAAAGGGAGTGGAACCGTGAAGGGATTCAGGCCTTGCCGCTCCGCCCACAAAGAAAACCGTTTCCACTTGCTGCTGTAGACTTTCCTAGTGGATGGTTTATGAGCTGCCACCAGGATCGCCTTAACAGGGGACGAAATACCGGGAGTCCTGATCAAGAGTGGAACTGGAGCAGCCAAGCGGTCAGCTTCAGGTTGTCCAGATTCGGAGGAGATATGCAGGATGGATGAGATATTAGATCCGGAATGGGATCTAGAATCCAAGGAGGATTCACCGAGTGAGACCTTAGGAAGGGGAACCAGATCTGTCGAGGCCAAAACGGAGCAATGAGAATCATTCTGCAACCCACCCGAGAGGCTTTCTGAAGAACTTGGAGCATCAGAGGCAAGGGTGGATAAGCATACAGAAGACCGGGTGGCCAAGCATGCACCAGAGCGTCTCTTGGAGAACCTCCTGGAGGAGGTATCAGAGCGAAAAAACTGTCGCACTTGGTGTTTGAGGGAGAGGCAAAAAGATCGCAAGGAGTTCCCCACCGTGCGAATATGCGTTCCGCTACTTGAAAATTGAGAGACCACTCGTAAGGAGTCAGAATGGTGCGACTGAGCTTGTCCGCCAGGATGTTGGGCCGACCCGGAATGTGCGTTGCTATTAGAAAGCGGTTGGTGGAGATTGCCCATTCCCAAACTCTCATGGCTTCTCGACAAAGAGGGTAAGACCTCGTTCCCCCTTGCTTGTTGATGTACCAGACAACTGACATGTTGTCCGATTGAATCGCCATTGTTCCCAAGGGAAGAAAGTCCTGAAGTGCTAGCAACGCTAAGAGCACTGCTCTCATCTCTAGAACGTTGATATGCAGTAAGGTCTCTGAATCGTTCCACGTGCCTTGGACGGTCCGGCCTGCAAAATGCCCCCCCCCACCCGAGGCGGGAGGCGTCCGTGGTCACCGTGGCAAGAGGGGGAGAAGCACAAAATGGGCGGCCTCCGTGGAGATCTGGGGAGTGAAGCCACCACAGGAGGGACCGCTTGCAAGCCTTGCTGATCGCAATGGGATGATGCATAGGGAGAGCAAGGTAAGACCATTGTACTAAGAGTCCACTGGAGGATGCGCATATTGAGCCTGGCAAGAGGAAGAAGTGCTATAGCAGATGCCATGGACCCTAGAGCCCTCAGGACCAACTCCGGAACAGAACTTGAGTGGAGAATGGCCCGCACCTGGAGCTGCAGATTTTGAATTCTGTCCGCAGTGAGGAAGGCTTTTAAACTCCTTGTGTCTAACCTGGCCCCTATAAAATCTAAGAGCTGTGTGGGCGTCAGGTTGGATTTCTTTGTATTTATTGTAATGCCCAGAATGGGAGCAAGATGGAGAAAGGAGTCTCGCGCCAATAGTAGTAGATGCCTTGTTGGGGCGGTAAGGAGCCAGTCGTCCAGGTAGGGGAAGACCTGCACCCCCTGAAGCCTCAGGTGGGCCGCTACCACTGCTAATACTTTGGTGAACACCCTGGGGGCTGTGGTGAGACCAAAGGGAAGGACCCGGAACTGGTAGTGACTGGCTCCCAGCCGGAAGCGGAGGAACCTCCTGGAGCGCCTGTCCATCAGGGTGTGGTAGTACGCATCTTTGAGGTCTATAGAACACATCCAGTGATTTTCTCCCAGAAGGGGGAGAATAGATTGCAGAGTGACCATTCGGAATTTTTCCTTCGGGACTGCCAGGTTCAAGAGAGAAAGGTCTAAAATTGGTCTTGGATCCCCTGTCTTTTTTGGCACTAAAAAGAACCTGGAGTAGAACCCTGATCCGATCTGGTCTGGGGGGACGGGCTGGATGGCTCTTTTCTTTAGCAGATGGCCAATTTCTGCCAAAGCGGCCTCCCGTTGACCGGGTGGAACGTCTGGGAGGGACTTCAACTTTGGTAAGTGACGAAAGGGAATGCGGTATCCTCTGGATAAGATCTGGAGAACCCAGCGGTCTGATGTTATGGACTCCCATGCCGCTAGGTGCCCGAACGTCCCCGACTGCCTCCAGAGTGGAGCAGCCGGGCAACCCTCAGGGTTGCTGCGGGCCGTTTAGAGAAGGGTTCTCTGGACCCGAAGTTCCTGGGAGCCCCTCTGCCTCTAGGGCGGCGTCCTCCCTGTCCTCCTCTGCCACAGAAGGACTGGTTGTCCGGAGCAGGCTGGGATTGCTGCGACTTCGGAACCACATCTTCTTCTGACCCTTTTGGTTCCTAGAATAGGGCCTCTGGGGTGCAGAGAAGCGGATTCACGGCAGACAGCGTCTTCCGTCCTTCTCGCTCTGGGTCAAAGTGTCGAACGGTTTTGCCAAAGAGGCAGAACCATCGAAGGCGTCGCAAATGACGCTTTGAAGGGCTCAGAAAAATCGCAATGTCGGAGCCAGGCCTGACGTCTAGTGACTAGACCTGCCCCTGCAGCTCTAGCGGCGCCTTCCGTGGCATGGGAGAGTAGCCGCATAGAGGTATTGGTAACTGATCTAAGAGTGGCCATGCGGGTGGAGTGCAGCACTTTGTCCTCCTCCGCCATGGACTCTGGGGGAGATGCAGCGTATTCTTTAATGAGATCTCGCTGCATCCTAATGACGTGTGCCAGGTAGTTCAGCGCCCTTACCGAGAAGGTCGCTGAACTAAACATCCGCTTCCCCAAGCGGTTCATCATCCGAGACTCCTTGCTCGGGGGATGGACTGAGGGACTCTCCTGAGCAAGTTCCCTCTTGGTGGCCGCCGTCAACATAGCATCTACCGGAGGCCCCTTACTCCAATGGGCACGGTCAGACGGAGGGCTGAGGATCCTGTCGGGCCTTTTAGGAATTGGCTCCATGGTGTCCGGTTCCTTCCACGCCCTGGTGGTAATGAGGTCCACCGGGGGTCGGCAGGAGGGGACACCCAAGAGGTAGATGGGCCCGCTTCAAATGCCTCCAAGAACACGGACTCGTCCGAGGAAGACTTGGGGGCAGACCACCCCCCCTTATACGGAGCATTTCCATGATGTCTCCAAATGAGACATCCTCGGGGGGTGACCGTGGGGAGCCTTCCCCTTCCTCCAAATCAGTGTCTTCCGTGAGAGACTCGGGGGAGTCAATGTGCCTCCTTTTGCACGTATGCTTGCGAGGAACATCCTCTGGGGGGCTGTCAGAGGACTCCTCGCAAGCAGCAACCTGTTCCAGTGGAACAGCTTGGGGCATAGAAGCGGGCTGTCCCAAGGGCCGGATGATGGAAGCCTGACCCAGTGCAGAGGGAGCGCGGGACGGAGCCGAAACAAGTGCCGGGGGTCCGGAGACCCTCAACAGGGCCCTCTCCACTACATCAAACGCCGAAGGGGAGCCGACCTCGACCAAAGGATCCGACAATCGGCTCCCCCTCGGATCCAAAGAGTGGATCGGAGCCGGCGCCGAAGCGCTCTGATCCGAAGGGACAGTGCGCTCCGACACCGACGGCGCAGAAGGAGCACTGATCCCCCCAGATCCGAGGCTCGGATCCAGGCTCCGAGAGGTCGGATCCGATGCACTCGAGGGCAGGGTCGGATCCGAAGTACCAAGTACTATCGGCGCCGACCCACCCCCGGCTCCGAAGCTGCTCGGCTCCAACTGCTCCGAACCCGGGTAGCGGGTCGGAGAAGGAGCAATCGGCTTGAAAAAGGGGGTCGAGCTCCCAGGGGAGGCAAGAGCACTCCCATCTGCATCTGGGCCTGGATGAACCTTCTCATCATCTGGTCCAGATCAGCATCCGATAGGCTGTACATAGATCTCGACGAGGCTACCGAGGTAGGCCTTGAGTGCCTCCTCGATAGCCTCGACAGAGATCGGGTCTCCTCCTCCTCAGGTCCCGGTGAAAAACACACTAGAGGCCGGAGCCGAGGAGGAGGAGATCGAGCCGACAATGGAGCCGGGGGAGAAACCCGCTTGGCTGGCGGGGCCGAAACAGAGGTCTCGGCCCGCCGCTTATGGTGCTTCTCCCTCCGGTCCCTTTTTCTAGCATCCCTCTCCTCCGAACCAGAAGCGGGAGGTTGAGTCCCAGGAGGAGGAGAGGGAGCCGCAGTGGGAATAACCGTGGGGACGGTTACCCCCGAAGGAGCGGAGGTCGGAGCAGAGTCTGGCGGTAAAAGGCCCGCCAAAACAAGCTTGGACCTCCGCTCCTTCAATGCCCTGGGGTTGAACCCTGCACAAATGGAACATCCAGATGTGAGGTGTTCAACCCCAGGCATTAACACACAGTGTGGCCATCAGCTGGGGAAAGCTTATGGCCACACTCGGAGCATTTCGAAAAAATAGCCTTGGGCTGCTCAGATATCCCAAGCTAACAAACAACAGTTACTATAACTAAGGAAAGTAACTAAAACAAAATCACTCACAGGCCCAACACACACACTACGCTACCAGCGAGGGGAGGGATATAAATTTTAGATTAAACTCTAAAAAAAGTAATAATACCAAAAGGGAAATCTACACTTTCATACAAAACAACCAAAAAATTATTTAAATTTTACAATTTAAATGCTGAAAACCATCACTTAGCTGGAGAGCTGGAAAAACAATCTGGTCACCATGCGCGGCAAACGAGATCTGAGGTCATGAGGGTAGAGCAGGGTATTATGGGTGAGGGGAGGAGCTGAGAGCTTGGATCTATAGCTGGTAAACCATGCCGGTTCGGATCCGATATCGGATCCATAACCTACAGGTTGCAGACAAATGAATCTCCTACTTCAGATGCATGGTTTTCAGTGAACTCCATAGCAAATGTAGATGGTATGCAACACATGGCAAACAGAAGCAGGCCTAAGCAAGGGAGAGCCAAAAGGTTTCCAAAGAATGTAAGAAGGTTTCCAAAGAATGTAAGAAGCTTTCCAGAAAGTTCAAGAAGTGCAAATTCTACTGCCAGCTCAGTGCAAAACAAACATGAGTCAGCAACACCCAAGTCCAGCTTTCTTAACTGTCGCAATTGTGGTGCAAATCATGAGTCTAAAACAGAGAAGAGTTTAGCATATGGTCAACAGTGCCACAAGTGTAAAAAAATGGAACCATTTCCAAAAGTTATGCAAATCAAGTAAGCCTCATGTATAAAGAAAGGTCGCACAAAAAAGCAAGTTGATCAAGTAGAGCCAAAGCAGTCCGCTTTCTATGTGGACAGTATCAGTACTTGGAGAAAGAGTTGATGCAGTAAACTTATTAACAAGGAATGAAGTGTTTTGTACAGAGTTCACATAGTTCAAAGTAGACACTGGGTCACAAAGTGTAACATTATATTGGCAGACACATTTGCAAAAGTGAGAGCTAACAAAAAAACTCAATGTAATCAGCAGTGGGAGACTTCTTGTGTTTGGTGGTGAAAAAATTCAAACTGAAGGTTCAGTGATACTTTCTTGTTATTTGGCTGAGAACTGTTAGAACTTATTATTCTATGTAGTCTGACGTCCAGTGCAATCTCTACTAGGTCTCAAAGATGGTTTGAGAATGCCTCTGCCTTCGTTTGCTAAAGAAATTCATCATGTGAGTGCAGTTCCAAGTTCAAGTTTTTCTGGCCATTTCCTCAGAGCATGCTGATGATTTTGATGACAAATTAGCAAATTTCCAATTGTGCATTCTATGAAATTAGATCCAGAGATTATTCCAGTAGTCAGACCAGCAGAAGAGTTCCAATAGCAATGCAAACTAAAGTCAAAGTTCAGCTGGATAAGATGGTGCAGCAAGGTGTGCTTTGTCCAGTCACAGAACTAACTGAATGGGTGTTGTCGATGGCAGCTGCTCATAAGAAAGGCTCAGACGAAATCAGATTATGTATTGATTCTAGACGATTTGAACAAAGCGTTAAAAAGACCATATCACCCAATACGTACACTTGAGGAAGTTGCAGCTCTAATACCGAATGCCACTGTATTTTCTGTTTTGGATACAGAGCTCATTTTGGCAAGTGATGCTTGATCGCAAACCTCAGTTCTAACTACTTTTGGTACTCCATTTGGCAGATAAAGATACTCAAAGATGCCATTTGGAAAAAATTCTGCAAATTAAGTCTTTCAGCGTGCAATGGAACAAAATTTTTCAGGTTATCCTTCTGCCATAATAGTTGATCTATTAGCTGGAGACAATGGCGAGGCAGAGCATGACAGAAACCTCAAGAAAGTTAGAGAGAGCACATGAAGTAAACTTAAAGCTCAATACCCTGAAGTGCAAATTTAGACTTCCAAAAGTTACGTACATAGGACATTTATTTACAAGTACAGGCTTAAGACCCGACCGAACCAAACAGCTATTCTAGAGATGTCAGTACCAGATAATGTGCAAGGTTTACAGTGTTTTCTGGGCATGGTTAACTAGTTAGGCAAGTTTATGCCAGACTTCAGTGAGTTGACAGTGCATTTGAGAGAGCTTACATGTAAAAGTGTTGTATGGTCATGGTTAGAACATCAGAAGGTGTTTGATGACCTTAAATAGAAAATTGCCACCCCCCCCCCTCGACATTAAGATACTATGATGTGAATAAACCAGTTCTTTCCTGTGATGCTTCAAATTTTGGTCTTGGTGCAGTTATTCTCAAGAGGGCAGACCTGTAGCCTATGCATCTAGAATACTAACTCAAAATGAGATGCATTATGCCAAACTGTGAAAGAGCTTTTGACGAAAGTTCTTGCATATTTCAAGTTTCATGATTATATTCATGGTCGAGCTATCCAGATTGAAACTGATCAACCTCTAGTTACCATTCTAAAGAAGCCTATGCATTCCACTCCAGCAAGATTACAAAGAATGATGCTCAGATTGCAAAAGTACAATTTCAAAATGGTCTACACTAAAGGTAAATTGCTCTATCTGGCTGATACCTTATCCAGATCGCCTAGAAGTACAACAGAACAGCTTGATACTGAAACTTTTGACTTTGATGTAATGTTAGTGCATAATTTTTCCACCACTAAATTTGACAGAGATCACACTATGACTGATCCAATTTCACAAAAGCTTAATCACTACATCAATGTCGGATGGCCGGCAAAGCAATCTAATCTATTACCTGAGCTGCAATTGTATTTTCCTTACAGAAATTAATTGCTGATGGAAGATGGCATTATTTTCAAAGGTCCTAAAATTGTTGTTCCTGGTTCCTCACAGCAAGAATATATTCAGATTTTGCATCAGGGTCTCCCAGGTTTTTTTATCCACCAAGAGAGGGGCAAGAGAATTAGCATTTTGGCCTTCATTATTGAAAGACACTGATAGAGTTCTTTCTTCTTGTTCAGTATGTAACAGTAGCAGAGTGCATTTGCAGAGAACCACTTCAGATAAATCCAATACCTGAACTACCTCGGTCTACTGTAGCAACTGATATCTGAGTGGAACAATAAACACTACTTGGTTTTGGTAGACTCTTATTCGAATTGGTTTAAAAACTATCTGCTACCAAATTTAACCTCAACAGCTGTTAAGTTAAAACGTCTTTTCTCAGTTCACTGTAGTCCACACAAACTTTATTCTGACAATGGTATTCAATTTGCTAGCCAATTGTCACAGAAATTTGCAAGAGAATGGGATTTTATACACGTCAACAGTAGTCCTGAATATCCTCAATCCAATGGTCTAACCAAATGAGCAGTATAGAGTGCAAAGCAATTACCTGAAAAGTCAAAGCATGACAATACCGATGTACTCTTGAATTTACTTAGTCTCAGAAACGTACCTCGTGATGATATTCTTGGCTCACCTGCTCAAAGACTAATTGCCATACAAACTAGAACTACACTACCTATTTCATCAAGTTTGCTGCAGCCTAAAGCTAAGAACATTAAAACCATCAAGACACAATTGTTTAAGAAGCGTAATATCCAGAAACCTAGTTACGACAGATTGAGAAGATTACTTTGTTTGTTGAGGGAAGGAGAGACGGTACAAATTCAGACAACAAAGATTTTAATCAAATAGGACAGATTAGGGGCATCTGTGCTGAGCTGAGATCCTATTTGATAAGCTTTGACAGTGTGCAGTATGGGAGGAATTGCACACATCTTCCTGTACCGGAATCATCATTGCAATCACAACACTATCTGTGATGTAAACTTCAAATCAAAGAATGAGTCAGACATGGTTTCCAGACCAGAATGTGTTCAAAAGTCTAATTCTGTTCCAGAAAGTAATTAGAACATTCCACAGGTCATCTACTTTGCAGACTGTTCCAGAAGCAAACACAGTAGGTAGTTTGTATACAAGTTACTTAACTCATAATCAATAAGCTTTTATAGTGATGTGTTTGTATAGAATAAAGCTACTTAAAGAGAACCCACGAAGACTCATGTACCAACACAAAAACAACAGTTAATATTGAGGTATGATGCTCCAAGACAACAGACACATTCCCTGTGGTCATTGGAGTTAAGAATCTTATGCCCACAGGAAGTGAACATTTTAAAACCTGTTGGTTTTTCAGCCATTTCTGAAGAAAAGCAGCAATGGCCTAGAAAATCGAAAATGGCAAAAGAATAAGTAAAGACTTGAGTAGACTCCCAGCATGGTAGAAAAGCATACCCTCAAAAAGGTAGAACATTTGGGGAAGAAATGACAAGTAGAAGCTATGGTATGGCAAAAACTACCAAAGGATAGAAAAAAGGGAAAAAAAGGTGATCGGAAAAAATAGTTAGGAGAGAGAGAGGTGAGTATTTAGAATATTTAGAAAAGTTTTTAAAAATTTACTAATCACAAACCCCTCCAAAAAAAGGATCCATGTCTGTGCATTATGGCACCAAACTAGATCTGGGGTTTTGCCAGTTGACTGAGGCATTACTAGTAGACGGAGGAGCTCGTGAGTTAGATCCAAAAGCTTAGCGCTTGCCCCTGGGTCCACCTGGGCAGTGTGAGCAGACAGAGGTGCCCACTTTCCCATTTTCTCTTTGTACTGTAGCTGGAGAAGCAAAGGAAAATAAGTAACTCACAAATTCAAGGACAAAACTAATATGGACATCAGGAGAAACTGCCCATATTCATAGATGATATAACAGGCAGACCAGAATAAGACATTTCCAAGATTCATAAAATATTAAGAAAAATTTTAACTATTTTTGTGATATAAAAGTGAAATTAACAGCAGAAGACTACACTCATACATATGGGTTAGTACAAAATTATCCCCTGCCAAAAAGCATGATAAAATGAGGTGTTTGGGTGAAACACTATGGCTGCTTAGGAAACTTGGGAAGAAACCAAGCACAGAACTAAAAAGTTAAGGACATCGAAAACTATGACAATGGACTTGTATAATTGGCACTAAGGAAGGAAGCTGATAAATACACTTGACTATTATGCATGTAAAGCAGCAAACAATATCCTGATAAAGTAGATAAGAGAATGAAGGATGGAGTTAAAGACAGAGTAGATAGGTGACAGGCTGCTAGTGATAACAGAAGAAATAGCAAAGATAATGGGAGCATATTAGCTTTGCAGGAGAGATGACAGATCAGGAAAGAGCTAAAGAAAAAATTCACTCATGCCTGAGACGTTTAAACCTACCAACGATTACAGAATTACGTCTTGACAGTTAAAAAAAAAATTGAGAAACTCAAGAATGATTGAAAAATAAAACTAATAAGCAAATGATTAAGTAACAATGACAGAAAATTTGTATGTATGTGACAAATACCCCAGACAATCAGAATATTTAAACAAATCACCACAAAGCTCAGATTCCCTCAAAGTCTTTTGATGGAGCTGCTAGGACCTACAGAGCTTTGTATTATGTGTCTGTATTCAATTATAATTTTATCTCTAAGATTTGTCATATTTTATCAATCTTATTTCTGGTTGTGATGGCTGAATTTAGAATAATTTGCCTGGAAATGTCTGCACAGGTACTTTTACACCAATACAATTACAGAAATACTTCTCAAAGTGGAGGATGACTGCCAGATATGCAAGAAAGATGAAAGAGGAAACTGGCAATGTATGTTTTGGTAAACTTTATCTTTAGAAAATGTTTTGGTGCAACTGTTGAGTGAACATATTGTGTTGAACAAGGATGTGTTAAGTTGAGGCAATGATTTATTCAGACATGCCCCAGCAGTACCTTAGCGAATATACCGATGTAGGCAGCTAAAAACAATCACAGGTTTATATAGGGAATGTGCTTTCCAAGAGAGCAACAAGAACAGAGTAAAGGTGTCACCAAGCTTCAACAACAGCATCTTTGATGACTGGGTCAATGACAGGGATGACCCAGAAATACTTTGGCTTATTTTTCCAGCAAAGCAAGACACTTCTGCTGAGATTAGGTACAAATGTGAAGCCAGGTCACACTGAACCTCATGATCCATAATGTATGACAAAAACAGGAGACCGACACAAGCAGGTGTGTGCGTGTGTGTGGGCAGGGCGGGTCACAACCTCATCTGCTTCAGAGACAAAAAAATAACATATGACTTTTCACATGAACCTAAAAGGAAGGGAAAGTACAGTTTTGTACCTACCATAAATGTAGATGTTGAAAGATCCACATTGCTGCAGTCCTTACACTTGGGTAGTCCGCTGTCCTCGGTCGGCCCGAATATCAAAGTATAAGGCTGACGTCGGTCAAGGCGCATTAGACTGACATCAGGACGTCAGGGTACAAATGCGCATGACCGACGTCATATCCTCAGTCTTTTCTTGCCCCAGATGTCAGAAGACCCTAAAAAGAAAGGTCAAAACCAAAAGACAGCAAACAACCAACCAACCACCCTTGCACTAATAATATGTACCATATATACAATATACACAATATATACAACCCAACCCACACAACCGCCTCTAACTACAGAGGGAAGGAGGGAGGGTAATTGGACTGCAGCAATGTGGATCTTGAACATCTACATTTATGGTAGGTACAAAACTGTACTATGTTCTTCATCTCACATTGCTGCAGTCCTTACACTTGGGTAGAATCCCAAAGCAGAGGTAAGGGAGGATGGCAAAACTATAAAGAAGCAGGAGCTGCCAAAATGCCCTGTAAAATAGCAGTGGCAAAACCAGCCCTAGATTTAGAGTAAAGTGGAAGGTGATAATGCTTAGAGAAAGTATGCACTGAACTCCAAGTAGCTGCCTCCAAAATATCTTTAGTTGCCACCCCTTAAAAAGCTGTCAGTGGCAGTAGCCCTAGTGGAATGAGGCCTAATCCCAGCTGGAATCTCCTTGCCATGATGGGAATAACAGAAAGCAATGCAAAACCCAATCCACTTAGAAATAGTTTGTTTTGACACAGGCTTGCCCTGAGAACTCAAAGCAAAAGAAACAAATAACTGCTGAGACTGCCTGAACCCTTTAGTTCTGCTCAAATAATATCGCAGCTGCCTGTGTACATCTAAAGTGTGCAAAATCTTTTCCCCTTTATTTTGGGGATTTGCATAAAAAGTAGGCAAATGAATAGTTTGGTTTAAAGCCACACTAGAAACCACTTTAGGCATAAAGGAAGGATTAGTACGCAAAGATACCCTATCCTTATGGCAAATTAAGAAAGGCTCAACCGCCATAAGGGCCTGCAATTCAGGAAACCCTTCTTGCAGAGGTAATGGCCAACAAAAAAGCAGTCTTCCATGATAAATATTTCAACTCGGTAGTAGCTGCAGGCTCAAAAGGTTGTAGAGTGAGTTTCTCCAACACAAAATTGAGATCCCAAGCATGAGTAGGAGCTCTACGTGGGGGTCTTATATTCTTTGCCCCTCTAAGAAATTGCTTGAACAAAGGATGAGAAAACAATGGTGGGTCACAATCATAGTGAGCCGAAATTGCTGCAGCATGAACCTTAATAGAAGAGAAGGACAAACCTTTGTCCAGTAACTCAGTAAGATATTGAAGAGCCATACTTAAATTAGGCTCAGAAACATCAAAATCCTTTGCTGCACTCCAAAATAAAAATCTCTTCCATTTATCTGCGTACACTTTCCTTGTACTAGGCCTTCTAGCTTCCAAAATAACATTCAAAACTTGCTGTGGAAGTTGAGACCTTCTATGGTTCAAAACAGAATATGCCAGGCTGTTAGGTGAAGAGAGTGAAGCTTGACATTGAGTAAATGACTGTCCTCCTGAGACAACAGGTGTGGAATCAAGGCAAAGGCCATGGAGGCTCCCGCACCAGACTTCTCAGTAATGGGTACCAGTGCTGTCGAGGCCAATCTGGAGCTATTAAAATCATCTTTGGCTTGTCCTGTCTGACCTTTAGAAGTACCTTTGGGAGGAGAGGCAGAGGTGGAAAGGCATACACATGAAGATTGCTCCAATTGAAAGAAAGAGCATCCACTTTCCAAGCTGTGGGATGAAACCTTTCGTGCAAAACTTTGGCAGCTGGTGGTTTAGTGGAGAAGTGAACAGATCTATGTCTGAGTTCCCATGACGCTGTCAATTTCTGAAATACATGAGGATCCAATTTCCACTCGTGGGGATCCATAATTGCCTGCTCAACACATCTGCTAAGGAGTTCTGTGCTCCCGGCAGAAACCTTGCCTGAAGATGTAGCTGTAAACTGAGAGCAGTCTCCCACAAAATCATTGCTTGCCTGCATAGAGGATAAGAATGTGTTGCCCCTTGCTTGTTGATGTACCACATGACAGTTGTGTTGTCTGTTAGAATCAACACCTGCCCTGGAAGAAGTAAATCCTTGAAAGCTATTAATGCAAACTGGACTGCTAACATCTCCTTCAAGTTGATATGTAGATGTTGTAGTCTGGCAGGCCACTTGTCTTGTATCCACTTTCCATTTAGATGAGCTCCCCAAGCTTTGTCTGAGGCATCTGTCGTTAGAATCTGACTCGCCTCTGGCCGGGTCACAGAGAGTCCCTTGTTTAGGTGACATTCCTGAGCCCACCACAAAAATTCCTTTTGAATGCAAGGTATTATTTGAATGACAGTGTCCAGATCCTGGCAGTGCTGTGTCCATACGTTTGAGATACCATTGTAGCTTCCTCATATGCAGTTTGGCATTGGGAAGCACCAGAATACAAGATGCCATGAACCCCAAGGCTTGAAGGACTGTCCTTGCAGTCAGACTGGACTGATGAGACAATTGATGAAAGTAAAGGGAAAGATTCTTTTGTTTGTCCGGGGTCAAAAGGCCAACTGAGATGCTGTAGTCAGTCCTACACCCAGCAAGCACATCTCCTGAGAGGGTAGTAGACTGGACTTTATTTCGCTCACAGAATACCCCAGGCATCTTAGCACTGCTATCACATATTCCAAATGATGAAGAAGCTCGTCCCTTCCTTGAGCCAGAATCAGGCAATCGTCCAAATAAGGATAGATCTGTATTCCTTTTAGCCTGAAGAAAGCTATCACTGGAGCCAGAACTTTCGTGAACACTCTGGGCGCAGTAGATAAGCCAAAGGGCAATGCAGAGAACTGATAATGAGAAGTCCCAGCCAAAACGCAGATACTTTCTGCAACTCAGTCTGATAGGAACATGAAGGTAAGCCTCCTTGAGATCCAAAGTTACCATCCAATGATCTTTGCCCAGCAGAGGTAAAAGCTGTTGTAACGTCAACATTTTGAACTTGGGAATGTCCAGATAAGTGTTGAGGATAGATAAATCCAAAATTGGTCTCCACGTGTTCCCCTTCTTTGGTACTAGGAACAGGCGAGAATAAAATCCTAGGCCCACTTCTGGCATAGGGACCGGCTGTATGGCCCCTATTTGAAGTAACAGAGAAATTTGTTTGTGAGCCTCTATTCTTTGCTGAGGAGGAACGTCTGGCATGCCTTTGAAAGGAGGCAAGGTATGGAAATAAAACCTGTAACCTTGGTGTATGATATCCAATACCCATCTGTCTTGGGTAATTAAACTCCAATTTTCCTTGAAAAGTGCCAACCTTCCTCCCAAAGGTGCTGCCAGACGAGAAGGCTCTGGCAGCTGAAAAGGTAGGTCATTGGGTCTGTTTATGAAAGGACTGACCCCTGCCCTCACCCGAAGACTGTGCAGGTGAACTCCCTGTTCTAGGCCTGAAAGAGCCCTGAGCTCTGCCCCTACCACGTCTAGATCTACCCCTAGACTGGGAATCATAAGAAGGATACGTCCACCCCTTGGTAGGCCAATTTCTACTAAACTTCGGAGGCTGAACCTGCAAAAAATCTTTAACAGTCTGCATAGACTTAGCCTTGTCTTCCATTTTCTTTAAGACTGCCTCAACAGGTGAACCAAACAACACATCAGATTGTAAAGGAGCATCTAAAATCCTTGTCTTAACATGGTCAGACAAATTCTGATCCCTCAGCCAAGCGTGCCTGCGAAGAACTGACCCAGTGGCAGCCACCCTAGACGAGGCCTGTACAGCATCAAAACCACATTGCAAAGAATGCTTACCCACCTGTTCAGAAACATGTACTAAATCTTGTAACTCTTTACACTCAATACCTTCCGCCAGAGCATCTACCTTAGACTTCAATTGAGAAAGTAGATAGTTTTGGTATTTCAACATGTGAAACTGGCAATTCAAAGCCCTCATAGCTAGGGTGGAAGAAGTATAGACTTTCTTTCCCCATCTATCCAAAGCCCTGGCCTCTTTATCTGGAGGAACCGGATTTTTAACAACAGAAGCCTTAACACCCTTAGGCCCCTGACTAACAGTTTCTGGGTCCGCCCTAGGACTCTTAAAAAGATACTTATGAGCTTCAGGCACCCTGTAATACCTATCCGGCTTAACAGGAGCAGGAGGCAAAGAATCAGGATTAAGAGAAGCCTCGGCAAACACATCTTCCACAACATCCAGAACAGGAGGTATAGCCAAAGGCCTATGCTGGGGTAAAAACAAAAATTCCCTAAGCCTTTTCCTGGAATCAGAGAAGTCCTGACCTTCCCACTTAAAATGCTCCCTCATGGAATGAAGAGTCTCTGAAAGAAAAATCTTCAGGAGGAGAAGCAGAAGGAGTAGAATCATCCACATCAGAATCAGAATAAGGAGAATACTCCTGCAAGTCTTCAGCAAGACTCTGAAACATCCAAGCCTGCTCAAAACTCCCCAACTCAGGTTCCACCCTAGGTCTCTTATCAGGAGGGGGCAAAGAACCTCTAATCAAAGTAATCAAATCTTCTGCCATTTTAAGCATATGCTTCTTGGGCACAGAACCTGAAGAACTAGGGGTGACACCAACTGAAGCTGAACCTGGCCTGCCTCTGGGAGAAGCCTTGGAAACAGAAGGAGAGGGCCTAACCACCCTAGGAAGGGAAGGGAGTACAGTAACCTGAGAAGCCCCTTCAGCCTGACCTGCCTCCTGAGAGGCCACATCCTGCAATAACAAAGTCTCCCCCTGGGACTCCAGAGAAACCTCCGCGGAACCCCGGCTCCACCGACACCTCTAAAGAACCGGCGTCCGCACGGACGGTTCTTCTGCCTAGGCTTAGCTGCTTTGTCCTTGCGCTTCTTGAAGAAGCGGGCCGGAGCATCCGACGGCATATTATAATTGCACCGCTCAAGACTAACCTGGCACAATCTAACCTTCTCTTAATAGTGCGCTTATTGAATCTAGCACAAAAGCGACACCCAACAACGTCATGCTCAGGCCCTAAACAAGGAATACACAAAGTATGATAATCTCTATGCGGTATCTGTTTCCCACAAGAAATACAGTTATTCACTTTTTCTGACATCCGGTAAACCACTGAGGCAAGAAAAACTAAAATATTCCCAACGGGTACTTAGCCAACTTTGACTCGGTCTGAAACTCCGAATTCGAAAAATTTCAGAACGCCGAACGGCACTTGCAACGCTGCTTCTGCATCGGACCATGCGGCAAAAAAGACTGAGGATATGACGTCGGTCATGCGCATTTGTACCCTGACGTCCTGATGTCAGTCTAATGCGCCTTGACCGACGTCAGCCTTATACTTTGATATTCGGGCTGACCGAGCACAGCGGACTACCCAAGTGTAAGGACTGCAGCAATGTGAGATGAAGAACATCCCCATACCCGTGTTAAGTTTCTGGTTGGGTTTCCCACAAGCTCACTCTTATTTAGAGTGCATGGAGGACAAATGCAGGGCGTCAGGTGACTCATACTGCATGGCTGCCAAAGGTGGTACAAGACGGAGAGGTCAGCTTCGTGTCCAAGACTGGCAACAGGCTGCATTCTAAAAGTGTGTGACCCTGATTAAATAAGTTGTCCCTAAACAAGCACTGACTGACATCAAGAATTACAGTCATAAGCCTCACAGGGATGACACAATGGCCATTTTCCAGTAGGACCAGCTGACTGACACTACAGACTGCCAGTTCCCTGCCCATCTGAGTTGGTCTTCAGTAACCTTGTAGATGCAATCATTTAACTTTATGATGCACTTTCAATGTTGCAACACATTTTAATGTCATGAGCAGAAGGCGGGGATAGTGCCCATAACCCTCCTGGACATGGGCAGTTATTACTAAATACAGTCTTGGGCATTGACTACAGTATTTATGAAATTACACTGGGATGAAACGGCTAGGCTTGAAATGACCTGAGTCGATAGCCTAGTAACCTCCTATGATCCTATAAGACTTTAACTGTTAATGGTAACAGAAGTAAGGCAACAGAAAAAATATTATTTAAGCTCAGAACAATCAATGTTAAATGGAAATTTAAGAAATGCTAGTATACTGGACAATTCTCTAATGACATAAAATGCCTTTGGTCTAAATCTGTTAAGTTTTAATGCAATGCTTACATCACAAATGCTGTTAAATTGTACCTAAAATAAGGTAAACTCTGCTCACTTACCCATTAGAACAATGCAGTCTGTAGTCTTTCCAAATCCTGTTCTTTTCCTCTTCCATCTCTAACTGCCTACTTTTTTCTCTTAATCTAAAAATTTACCCTCTCAACTCTCCTTTTCTATCCTAACAATTCACAATACTATTTATAGCAATGCTTGAGTAATGTAGTACTGTACAGCTTGTATATAACAAGTATAATCTTACGTGACTAACACACTAATGGTAGAGAGGTTACGTAGATTTAATGCAAAGTGAATAACATTTTAATTGTAAATTTAAATACATGGAGCTTTTATCCACAAGAATCCACTGAAAATGGGATTTAAACCCAGCCAGACTATCCAGGTCAACAAACAAATATACAAGTAGAAAAGTAAAAAAAAAGTCTCACAGGTTAGCTTTTGCTGTGCTTACTCTCTGCTATTATCTCAAGACAAAAGACAGTAATACAGCAATGTCACTGCAATATACTTTTTCATATACTTAAATAGTACACCACTGCAGTGCCAGTACTACCTCCTTTACCATCAAACAGTTGACTCAAAGTTGGGCTCACATTTTTGGTACCAGTAACAATGGCAGCAGAATTAGCTGGATAGTTTTCAGATCACACAAAAGCAGCAGCACTGATGGGTGCTAACTGTAGCACATAAGAGAAAGGTTGCAGGATTGTATATGGTGCATTGGAGTGCTGGGGTGCAAATTAATCATAACCACCACTCATGTTGCAGTCACAGCAAAGTTTATTGTGGAAGTTGAAACATTTAGGTGGGTTAATGGCAAAATACAGAAAACAGTGAAGTCCACTGTTGACATTTTAGATGAAAGTGTCCATCGTTTACTACATTGATCAATGTTTGTACAACAACAACGAACAGCTGTAACAAAAACAATAATTTTCCAAGGTACAGCTACCAAAATCTCTAGGGAATGGGATGTGACTGAACACACTTCTCATGCAAACAACAGCCAAGAAAAAGCTGTTTATGACACAATACTGCTTTAAAAGAATGCTGCAATTGTACAGTTATATCCAGCTGTGTGAACCAGACAATTCAAAGTCACGTTTCTTTGGTAATGGTCAACATATCACAGCCACAAAGTAATTTATGATGGGTCCTAAAATTCCACAATTGCTTACTTCAGGAAATGAAGCATGCTGACATGAGTATGGGACTTGGGGCAACATCATGATATCATTAATTCTCACATTTAACTACTACCACAGCTATAAAGATACACAATGCATATCCCAGCCTGCCTTGACACAAAGCATACATAGAAAAGGAAACCTCTACAACTCAAGTGACTCAGTGAAAGCATACTTCCACATAAGCAATGAAACATGTTTAGTAGCAAATGCTTTAGCAATGTGTCCATATTATCTGGCACAAGCTACCAGACTTCCATAGCAATATCTTCAGTACACACTAATTCACCTTGAACATCTGAATGTCCATAATTAAGCAGCATTACATTTTTAGTATATACCCATCCAGCTAAAACATGTCTTTCAACTAATTCATTCCTATCTGCAGTGCATCACTGCTACAATTTACACACACTGTTTTTGCTGTTGTTTCCGAGTAAATCGTTGAATGATTTTGAAACCAAATTGTGACATTATGTGCTTGAACCCCTCATACAAAGTTTGCTACTGAAATTACTCTAAAATAGAATTACAAGACCGCAGGACATATTAGTAAGTACATAAATATAAAGTAATAGAACAGAATATGATACAGAAAAATGAATTTTGAGAAGAAATCCCAAGAGTAATAATTCATCAACATTTTAAACCAAAGAACTACGCAAAAAAAGAAAACTTATAAAAAATAAAAATGTTTTCAAATTACACCATAAATGTGCAGAAGAAAGATTTTAAAATGTATTTGCGGTGGTGGTGCTGCGGTAGCATTGTCGCCTCACAGTTAGACATTGCCTGTTCGATTCTCAGATAGAGTCTTCTGTGTAGCGACATGCGTGAATGGGCGTTCCTTCGTTGAAGGTTGTGCGTTAGGCCCGGCAAGCCTGTACGTAAAAAAATCGACTGCCAATCATTAGCAGACCAGAGTTCCGCTGTGGTGACCCCTAACCGGGAAAAGCCGAAAGACACAAACAAACAAAAACTAACTTTGCAAAGCTACTGAAACTTTTCTGATAAACCAAACATCTCCGTTGACCATCTAAATCACCGTTATGGCTATCTGTAGGAAAATCAACAACATATCTTGCATCACTCCTTAAGTACAACTTACCGAAACATTGTTGATCCTCATCCGGCTCAGAGTTCTTCTGTAGTAACTAAAGTCATTCTGTATAGCAGGATTTGTCATCTAACAAACAAGATGCACACAGTAAGTACAGAACACAATTACAAATAGACATAAAACACCCAATTATCAGCTACAGACAGCAGTGGCAAATGTTGATAATCAAATGCATCATGCAGGCTTGCTGAGATCCAGTTTCAGGTTCGCTAAATATATGGTGTTTCTATGCAATACCGTCAAGTAATAGAATAATCTGACTTCTAATTAATTATCAATTCTTTTTTATATTTATTATAAAATGCATAGCTGTTATTTCTTTCATAACTCTAATAAACTTGTACCAATTTCTTTATATGGAAGATGAATCTTGAACTATGACTTTCTAAGGGTTCTGACACACAGCAAGTATAACTTTATATTTTTGACTGGGTTAGTCCCACAAGTCTTGTCTATTTTTAGTGGGAGACTTGAGGCGCTATTCAGACTGACTAGGGTAATGTGGCCACTGCACCAAAGAAATTCCCTACCATTTGTTGAGTGGAGGAAGGATTTTTGGGGTTGGACTAAAATGGTGGAATCCAACATCCACCAATCTAGTCTAGTGAAGAAGCGGAATTACCAACTGCGACTGTTACCATTTTGCAGAAAAAAAGGCTGAATAAAGGTGATGATGTAAATGGTCAAAGAGAAAGAACCCACCACAGTGATGGCATGGAGTGCGACAGTACAGAAGTCCCTCCTTTGATGAAAACAGCCAAGCAGATAGTCTGGTTGAAAAAAAAAAGTAATTCTTGATACAATTATTGGAGATAAAGAATAGTTGTGCAAGAACTTACCATAACCTTAGATGTCCTTCTCTTCCATGTTCCAGTATACATTACAGTGGGGGAGGTTACTGCCTGCAGCACTACCATCCAGCCAGTATACCAAAGTCTTTGCTCCTGGAGGGTATGTGTGACATCCCTTGTCACTGCCATAAACAGACGTAGGGTATAAAATTGACGTCTGCACATACCCTCTTCAGAATGAACTGCCGCATACAGAAGTACTCCTGTAGATTAAGAGGGGGTTATAACAGGGTAACCCTTTAGACTTGCAGGTAGACTAGACCCTAGGGTACTAGGTAGGCTGTATTTAGTGGGGAGACTGGGAGAGAAAATGACTGTCCCCACTGGTAAGCCAGGGTATGTTAGTCAGGTAAAGTACATGGGCAGGGTGAGGGGGACTGAATACTGCAACATGGAAGAGGACAACATTTAAGGTTATGGCAAGTTCTTGCACAACTATTCTATGCCCTTCTATTCTCATGTTGCAGTATTCACTACAGTAGGGAGAGTACCAGAGCTTTAGGTATAAGCCTGGAAGGAGGATTGGGGTCCCTAGTCGATGAGGCCCTGAAGAATTGACCTGGCAAACCCCACTGTAGCTCTGGAGGCTAGTTAGTTTGTAATTTTGGTAAAGGTGTGCACTGAAGTCCAAGTGGCAGCTTCTTAAATGGAAGCTTAGTCAATCCCTTCGAAAAAGGCAACTGAGGTGGCCACTGCCCTGGTAGACTGAGATTTGACATGACTGTGTAAGGATTTTCCAGGATAGGAATAGCACATGCCAATGGATTTAGAGATCCATGAAGAAATGGTCCATTTGGAGACTGCCTTCCCTAGAGCTCTCAGATGGAAGGAGATGAAAAGTTGGTCTGACTGCCTGATAGGTCTGGTTTTATCTAAATAGTACCTCAAGACGCCTGTGAAATTTTGTAGAGGAGGGTAGAAAATCAGTAGGTTAATGGTCTGGTTTAATGAGAGTTCATTAACCACCATAGGCATGAAGGAGGGGTTAAGTCCTGAGGGCAACTCTGTCCTTGTGAAAAATAAGATAAGGAGAGGTAGCCATAAGGGCTTCCATCTCCGATACCCTCACGGCGGAGGAGAGGGCCACTAGTAGAACTGTTTTCAGGGTGCATAGTTTTAGGGATACTGAATGTGCTGATTCAAAGGGTGGCAATGTAAGTTTTTCTAATACAAAATTCAGATCCCAAGGGGGAGGTATAGGCTTTCTGGGGGATCTGATATGAAGTACCTTTTTCAGAAAAAGCTCTACTTCCAACCTCAAAGCCAGAGAAGGTGATCTGGGCAGACAAGCAGAGATGGCAGATAAATGGACTTTTACTGAGGATTTAGTTAGTCCTGAGTGAAGTAGTTCACACAAATTGGAAAGGACCACAGGTATAAAAGTAGTCATAGGATCCTGTTTTTTCCGTTGACACCACTTGAAGTATCTGTTCCATTTAGATACACAATTTCTCCTGGTACTAGGTTTTCTGACCTCCTGCAGAACACTGAATACGTCCTCTGAGTATAGGTGTCTGTATGGGATTAGAACCCTATCACCCATAAGGTTAGTTTCAGATAGTTCACCTGGGGGTGTAGTAGGGATCCCCTGTCCTGTGTGAGCAGGTCTATTCGGTGGGGTAACCTGCGATGACTGGCCTTGGCTAGTAGGTGGAGAAGGGGAAACCAATGCTGTCTTGGCCAAAAGGGGGTTACCAACAGGATTTTGGGTTTGTCCCTCTGTATTTTCAGTAGGACTTTCCGAATCAGTGTGAAGGGAGGGAAGGCACAGAGGTACATTCTCTCCCAGAAAAGAAGGCATCCACTTGTGGATGTGGGTCCCTTGTGCAGAATCTGGGCATCTGCTTGTTCTGGGGGGAGGCAAAGAGATCTGCTTGTGGAATACCCCACCTGTGGATGAGGTCCTGGAATACCTCTCTGTGAAGCATCCATTCATGAGAGGGATGCTGAAGTTCTGCTGAGTGTGTCTGCCATAACATTCTCTGTTGAGGGAATACACACTGCTACCAGGTGAATCTGGATTGATTATGCTAGGTTCCAAATCTGGGTGGCCAGGCTGCAGATGGTAGGACTTATTATTCCCCCCTCCTTGTTTATGTACCAGGACAGTCATTGTCCATGATCACTTTCAGGGTTCCTGGATGAAGAGCGGATTTGAATGTTTGTAGGGCTAGCAGTAGTGCCCTCATTTCCTTGATGTTGATGCGGTCCTTTTGTCTTAGGATGGAACATTTACCTTGTATGGTGAATGGTTTCTGGTTTATTACTAGCACTGCATCCCACCCCAAGTCTGATGAGTCTGTGCAGTCTTGTAAGGGGGGGGCTGGAACCTGTAGGGGGGGTCCTTTGGTTGACCTTAAGTGCTGATACCCACCACCGGAGTTCCTTCTTCAGCCACTGGAGTTCCTTCTTCAGCCACTGAAGTAGGAGAAGGGGCGAGTCCAGGGGCTGGGAGTGTTGGCTCCATAATTTCTTCAGGATCCACTGAATTTTCCACATGTGGAGTCTTGCCAGATGTAACATGGGTATGAGGGATGCCACATGGCCTAACATTCTTAGGAATTCTCGAGCTGGCAGGGAGGAGTGGGTGAGGAGATTAAGTATAGACAAAGGTCTAGGATTCTTTGGCCTGGAATGAAGGCTTTCATTCTGTCTGTACTGATCCTGCATCCCAAGAAAACCAGGACTTGAGTGGGGTAAAGGTGAGACTTTTCATGTTTTATGGTAAACCCAAATTGAGTTAGGGTGGAAATCACCTATTGTAGGTGGACTAGAAGGACTTGGTGGTCTTGAAGAATAAGCAGGTCATCTAGATATGGGCATATTTGTATACCCTGTGTTCTGCAGTGAGCAATAAACAGTAGCTAGACACTTTGTGAACACTCGAGGAGCAGTGTAGAGTCCAAAGGGCAAGGCAGAGAATTGAATATGCCAAGAACCTATTGCAAGGTGGAGGAATTTCCTGTACCCTGGATGCATAGGAATGTGCACGTAAGCATCCTTCAAGTCCTGTGTGGTTATGAGTGGTAACAGCAAGGGTAAGGTAATTATTTTGAAGCTGGGTACCTTGAGAAAGAGGCTTATGAAAGATAAATCTAGAATTGGCCTCTATGAGCTTTCTTTCCTTGGTACCAAAAACATTCTGGAGTAGAAGCCTATGTTTCTTTGTGGGTACGGTATCTGTTTTCTATGGTGCCCTGAGCTAGCAGTTGTTGAATGATGGGTGGGAAAAGTTGAGCTTGGTTTGCAGGTGGTTGAGGAATACCCTGGAAGGGGGGTAACACCCACCAAGTCATGAGATATCCCCTCTGAATAATGGAGAACCCATTGTTCTGATGAAATTATCCACAAAGAGGGTAAGGAGAGGGTGAGATGAAAGGGTAGGGGGTGTTTGGGTCTAAGGGTGGTAAGACACAGTGGAGGCAGTCTGATTTGGTCATACTGACTCCAAAAGGTGGTGGTGGGAAACCTGGGAGTAGAGCTTTGCCTTGGTTCTTTACGTCCCCTCGACTGAAGAGCTGGGTGTGAGGACTGCCTTCTAACAAAGGAAGGTTTTTGTGGGTAGTTCCTATGCTACCTGGGTATAGGGGATACCAGTAAATATTTTAGGTTTGGAAGTTCTTTTCCCCTTTCTTGAAGGGATTTGAGAAGCTCTGCTGAGGCTTGGCCAAACAGAGTTTTATTGTCCAGTGGTGCGTCAAGCAATTTTGTTTGTACATCCATAGGGAGTGGTTGTAGTCTCACCTGGAAATATAGTCTTAAAACTGAGCTTGATGCAGCATATTTTGATGAGGCTTCCACAACATCCTAACTGCACTTGGAGTGCCTAGTAACTTGGGATGTTGTGGAAAGTAGGGTGTTAATGTGGTCTTAAATGAGAGAGTCAGAAGCCTCAGACAGGAGGGTAGAAGGTTTGGAGATGGTGTCCAGGACATAACTAGCCATATGTGTTTGGTAGTTGAGAGCTCTTATAGCCAGAGTAGAGGAGGTATACACTTTCCCCTAGTCTGTCCATGAATGTGCTGTCTTTATCAGTCAGGTAGAGAGCAGCAGAAGGCAACTGTCTGGATGTTTTGTCAGCAGAGACTGCAATAACTTCTGGGTCTGCTGGAGGGTTTTTAAAAAGGAACTGGGTGTCCTGAGGGACCTTATAGAAACAGTCCGGACATTTTGAGGTTGGTGGTTGAGAGTCTGGGGAATAAGCAGCAGCTAAGAAGGCATCCTGGAAAGCAGGTAACAAGGGGGACACTATTTGAAGTAGGTCAAAGTACCTTTTCTTGGTGTCAGATACTTCTGATGCCTGCCACTTCAAATGTTCCTTCATGAGGGAGATTGTCTCTCCAACGGTGAACTCTTCCCCTGGGGACTCAGGAGTAAGGGAGTCCTCCTCCTCTAGGGTAATGTAATCCTTGGGGGAGTCTATTTGCGACTCATAAGTAATAGATTCCTCTGAAGAGTAGTCTTCCTCTGATACCTCTAAAGGTGGCCGAGGAGAGGGAGCAGATGGTAACTGTTGTGTCTGCAGGGACTGGAATGCCTTAAAAAGACTTTGTGAAAATACTTCCCATCCAGGAACCGGCTTAGTTTTTGTTTTTTCTTCAAGGAGGTAACCAGTGGAGAAAGAATCTGAGCAGACGTCTGAGTGGAAGTGCAGGAGCAGGGCCCTCTGACTGAATGAAACTTGGTTTCCCTCCACCATCAGGAGCTAATGGCTGATTAGCCTCAGTGGATGTACTTAAAGTTTCTGCCATCCCAGCTTCCACTGAGGTTTCCGGGGCTGGCTTGGAAACAGAGGTCTAAGAAGATCCCAGATTTTCATCAGCCTCAAGAATCTGATGCCTGAGGTGCAGCATGGGATTCTGGCCTGATTTTCTTGGCCTTCTTCCTCTGCGGCTCAGTGGACGGACCTACTCCACCTTCCATAACACATCCAGACAGCTGCAAAGTGTTTTTGGGACAAAAAATTTGCAGATGGGGCAGGACGTATGGTCATGGGCCTCACCTAAACAAAATATGCACTTTTATTGCATGTACTTGTGAGGAATTTGTCTCCCACAAACAATTCCCCTTTCTAGATCATATGTACATCTTAACAGTAATCAAAAGACAAAGAAAAACCCAACAGGGCACTTATCTGTACTGGTAGATTGAAGCGGTCATCTGGTCTGGAGCAGTAGCTTTAACCAGTCGTTGGAAAAATAGTGATCTGCTTTCAGAACTGGCAAACAGGAATTCAAAGTTCACTGCAGCAGAAAAATTCTGAAGAGGATACGTGCAGACGTCACTTTTATACCCTACATCGGTTAAGGGCCCTGACAAGGGATGTCACACATACCCTCAAGGAGCAAAGACTTTGGTATAATGGCCGGATGGCGGCACTGCAGGCAGCAACCTCCCTACTGTAATGAATACTGCAACATGAGAATAGAAGGACATCATGCAGATGTGTGATGACACAAAGGTCTGTCAAAGAAATGAGAAGAGCAACAAATGAGTAAAGACAATGACACACAAGACATGTAATTATATTATAGTTGCTGCTGAATATGAAATGAAACTGCAACAGCATCTGGATATAAAATGGAGATAAGTTGTGAGAATAAGAAAGAACACTGCAGTAAACAGAAACATGTAGGACAAATTAAATACACTGTGGGTTATAAAGCTTCAGAAATTCATTCCCTGATTCATTTAAGGAGTGAAAGATTTTTGCAACTTGAAATAAGGCTGGTGAATTCTGCTCATGGAATGCATATGTTTTTACAAGTATAGATGTGATTAAGAAGAACGCAACTATATAGATTTGAACTGATAAAGCTGCAGACTGAACTCAAATAATTTTAAGCCATTATATGTGAAGGTTGGAAGCTTTAGAGAGTTTGTGGATGAATGTGACTTACAGATTATCCAGTATCTACTTCCCAAAGCATTTTCTATAATTATGAATGGAAGGAGGACAAAGTACAGTTTTGTACCTACCATAAATGTAGATGTCCGATAGATATGCAACTGCAGTCATAACATATGGGTTGTCCTGCCTCAGGCAGCCCTCGGTCGGCCGGATTCCAAAGTCTGGGTCCGACGTCGGCTGATGTCGCATTTCTCTCTGACGTCAGAGCGGCTGGAGTATATAAGCATCAGCCAACGCCATATTCTTCAGTGTTGCTTGCCCCAGATGCCAGGTGCCCCCCAAGGAAGGCTAAAATCAAATTTGTAAAACAAAAATAGGTTTCCAGACAAATAAGTAAGCAGTAAACAGACACACCATAACAGATATCCCCAGCTAAGAATAACAGGGAGAGGAGTGGACCCAAGGCATAGAGGGGAAGGAGGGAGGGAAAACCGGACTGCAGTTGCATATCTATCGGACATCTACATTTATGGTAGGTACAAAACTGTACTATGTCCTTCAAGAATGCAACTGCAGTCATAACATATGGGTTGAATACCATAGCTTAGCTGGGGGAGGTGGTATGCTCTAGGAAAAGGATGGTGTAGCTAGCAATCCCTGCAGGACTGCCGAAGCAAAGCCTGCTCTGGATCTGGAAAATAAAGGAAGGTTGTAGTGTTTGGAAAATGTATGCAGGGAGCTCCATGTAGCAGCTTCTAGAATATCCTTTGTAGGCACCCCTCTTAAGAAGGCTGTGGAGGTGGCTGTAGCTCTGGTAGAGTGTGGTCTGATATTGGCTGGCACACACTTTCCATGGAAGGAATAACAATATCTGATGCAATGTCCAATCCATTTTGAAATTGTCTGTTTGGAAATTGCTTTTCCCTGTACTACAGGAGCGTAAGCTACAAATAGCTGGTCGGACTTCCTACTGATCTTGGTTCTGTCTAGATGGTAGCGAAGTTGTCTATGTATGTCCAAGATATGCAACAGTCTTTCCCCTTTGTTTTCAGGATTGGGGAAGAAAGTAGGCAGGTGAATTGCCTGATTTAGAGAGACCTTAGATACCACTTTTGGCAGAAAGGAAGGACTGGTTCGTAAGGAGACCCTGTCTCGGTGGAAGATTATGGAGGGTGGTATTGCCATTAGTGCCTGTAATTCTGAAATCCTTCTAGCTGAGGTAATGGCCAGCAGGAAAGCTGTCTTCCAGGACAGAAATTGTAAATCCGCTGAAGCTGCTGGCTCGAGGGGAGGTAGAGTCAATTTTTCTAACACAAAGTTGAGATCCCAAGCTGGTACTGGTGCCTTTCTTGGAGGTTTTATATTCTTGATCCCTCTAAGAAATTGCCTTAGCAAAGAATGTGAGAACATAGGTGGGTCAGTGTTGTATCTAGCCGAGATAGCTGAAGCATGTATTTTTATGGAAGAGTATGAAAGTCCCTTATTTAGCAATTCTGCCAAGTACTCCAGAATGAGTGGAATGCTCAGTACTGATGCATCTTGACCCTTGTTGGTATTCCAAATGCTGAAGCGCTTCCATTTGGCTGAGTAAGCCCTTCTGGTGGATGGTCTGCGGGCTTCTGTTAGTATCTGCTGAACTTCCTTGGAGAGAGATAAATTGTGGTTATTTATGTGATCTTCCAAGCTGTTAGCTGTAGAGTCTGGAGGTTGGGATGAGCTGTCCTGAAGTTGTGTTGAGTCAACAGTTGAGGCCATTTGGGAAGGGCCCACGGTTTGTTGTGACATATGCTCCGTAGTAGTGGGTACCAGTGTTGTCTCGGCCAGTTCGGAGCTATTAGGATTCCCTTTGGCTGCTCTGCTTTGATCTTTAGTAACACTGTGGTCATCAGTGGCAGAGGTGGAAATGCATAGATGACTAGGGAGCTCCACTTGAATGAGAGAGCATCTATCTTCCATGCTTGTGGATGATTTGCCCTTGAGCAGAACTTTTGTAGCTGATGATTGAGTTGGGAGGCAAATAGGTCTACGTTTGGCCTGCCCCATGCCGAGGTTAGTTGTGCAAAGATGTCTGGATGTAACCTCCATTCGTGTGGGTCTAGGAAATTCCTGCTTAGACTGTCTGCCAGAACATTGTCTCTGCCTGGAACAAATTAGGACTGTAGCTGTATGTTCAGACTCAGTGATTTTTCCCAAAGATTCATTGTTAGCCTGCAAAGGGGGTAAGAGTGAGTACCCCTGCTTGTTTATGTACCACATCACAGTGGTGTTGTATGTCCTTATTAGAAGGTGGCCTTGATGAAGTTGAAGTCCAAAGGCCTCGATGGCATGCATTACTGCCAGCATTTCTTTTTGGTTGATATGCAGATGTTCTTCCTTTGGGTTCCATTGCCCTTGAATACATCTGCCGTCCATGTGCGCCCCCCATCCATGGTCTGAGGCGTCTGTGGTAATGGTCTGTGTTGTCTGAGGTTTTTTGAACGGCATGCCTGTATCTGACTGACTTGCTGAGGCCCACCATAGAAATTCCTTTTGAAGACATGGAATGAGTGGGATAATTGCTTCTAGGTTGTTGTTGTGCTGAGACCATAAGCTCTTTAGATACCATTGAAGTTTTCTCATGTGTAGTCTTGCTAGTGAGACCAGGAGAATGCAAGATGCCATGAACCCCAGGGCCTGTAGGAATCTCCTTGCAGTCATCTGGGAGAGGTTTGCTAAACTTTTGAAGTAATGAGTTAACTGCTCTTGCTTGTCTTCTGTCAAGTAGGCCATTTGAGAGGCTGTGTCTAGTTTGGCTCCTAAAAAAGTTATTTGCTGGGATGGTAGAAGTCTTGACTTTTGAAAGTTGACTGTGTATCCCAAAGCCTGTAGCAAGTGTATGACATAATTCAAGTTTTTTGTCAAGGTTAGTTCGTTGTCCGCTTGTATGAGGCAATCGTCCAGGTAGGGGTAGATTTGAATCCCTGGAGTCTGCAATGAGCAATTACTGATGCCAGGCATTTCGTGAATACTCTGGGCGCAGTAGATAAGCCAAAAGGCAATGCTGAGAATTGATAATGCTCTGGCCCTGCAAGAAATCTGAGGTATCTTCTGCAGCTGTGTCTGATAGGGACATGCAGGTATGCCTCCTTGAGGTCCAGAGTAATCAGCCAAGACCCCTTGCCCAGCATGGGAAGGAGCTGCTGTAAGGTCAGCATTTTGAACTTTGGTACTATGAGAAAAGTGTTTAAAGCGGACAAGTCCAGTATCGGTCTCCATTGATTTTGTTTTCTTGGAACAAGGAACAGTCTTGAGTAAAACCCCTGACCTTGTTCTTGTCGAGGCAATTTTTCTATTGCTTTGATCTGAGCCAGCAGAGAAATTTGCTTGATAGCCTCTGCCTTTTGATTTTGTGGAAGATTTGGCATGCCTTGTTTTCTTGGTAAGGTATGAAAATAGAACCTGTAACCATGATCTATAATGTCCAATATCCATTTGTCTTTTATCAGTTTGTGCCAATTTTCTGAGAACAGAGATAACTTTCCTCCCAAAGGGGCTTGTTTTTGCTCCTTGGTCGTGAAGTTAGAGTCAAGTCATTGAGATTGCCCCTGAGTGACAGGGGAAACCCCTGTGTCACCTCTTTGGTTTGTTGGTTGCCATTGGCGTCCCCTGTAGGATCCTCTATATTGCCCTCTGCCACGGGCACGCCTGTTCTTGCCCCTTTGAAATTTTTCAGTATTTGGGAATGACCATTTTTTAGAAGGCCAGTTCCTGCTGAACCTGGGGGGCTGAACCTGGAGAAAATCTTTGACTGTCTGAACTAACTTGGCTTTTTCTTCAATGGTCTTTAACACATCTTTAGCATTATCACCAAAAAGTTTGTTCTTTTCCAAGGGAGCATCCAGTAGCTTTGCCTTAACATGATCAGGTAAGGGTTGCTCTTTTAACCATGCATGTCTATGAATGACCGCTCCTGTCATAGCTGCCCTACATGAAGCTTCCAATGCATCATATCCACACTGCAGAAAATGATTACTAACCTGCTGAGAGTTATGGACAGCCTCCTGCAAAGACTTCCTATCTAAAGGGTCAGGAGAGGCTAATTTTTTCTGTAAATCATCCAACAGGGAATCCTGATATTGAAACATATGAAACAGACAATTGAGAGCTCTCATAGTTAAGGTAGTACAGGTGTAAACCTTCTTCCCCCATTTCTCTAAGGACCTTGCCTCTCTGTCGGAAGGCAAAGGATTTTTGGAAGTGGTAGCAGAAACCCCCTTAGGCCCCTGGGAAATAGTTTCTAAGTCTACAGCATGGGCCCTAAAGAAATGAGAATGGGTTTCAGGGACCCTATAGTATCTGTCAGGCTTGACAGGAGCCGGAGGCAGAGAATCAGGGGTAGCACTGGAGTCAGAGTAAAGGTCATCCAACACATCAAGCAGAGGAAGAATAGCTAAGGGTCTGTGTTGGTGTTGTGGCTTAAGGAAAGTTCGAAGGCGCTTCCTGGAATCAGAAAATTCCTGACCTTGCCACTGGAAATGCTCCCTCATGGAATGCAGAACTTCCCCAAAAGAAATATCCTCAGGAGGAGAGGCCGAAGGAATGGAGTCCTTTGCATCCGAATCCTCGAAAGTCTGAAAAGGGGGTTCCTGGGATTCAGAAAGCACAGAGTCCCCAGAAACTTCATCTGAAGAAAGGGGGTCAGGTGGTTCAACCCTGGGCCTATTATCAGGAGGAGGCTGGGATCCTCTCTCAGGATGGGCCTGGGAGCCTCTGATCATAGAAATTACATCTGCGGCCAAGGACATGATTTGGGCTTCAGGGTTAGGCTGAGGCAAGGTTTTAGCAGAGTGATGCTTGGCCTGGCTTGCTGCCTTGGAACGTGTGTAGGCCTTGATAGACATAGACATGGGAGGCCTGGCAGCCCCACGTGCAGGAGTAACCTTATCCACAGCAATGGTCTCGGGCATTTCCTCGGTTACAGTATCCGGAGGAAAATCAATAATTGGCGGTGTGGCCTCCGGTGTCGGAGGTATCGGTAGTGCAGTGTCTTCGGTTCCAAGCGGTGGAATAACCGCCTCAGAGGGAACCGGGGCACTAGCGGTAAGTTTTGGCGTGGAGTCGGAGGAAGTCGCGGGCCGAGGAGGTCGGTCCCGGTCTTTCCGTTTTTTAGAAATATGTGTAGCCGGTTGTTCCGACAGCATAACGTAAGCAAACTTTTCGCCAAAAAAGTCTTCAGCGAACTCCGCCCAGCACCTGAGTGCGCTTACTGAAGCGAGTACAGGCGGCACAGGCCGAGACGTCGTGGTCTGGGCCAAGGCAAGGGAGGCAGTAAGAATGGAAATCCTTATGAGGTATTTGTTTACCACAAGACAAACAATTATTTACTTTTTCAGTTAATTCTGACATCGGCTGAGGCAAGAAAAGGTCCCCAACGGGGTACTTGAATTTTTGATGTCTTCGGTTTCGAAGAATGCAGGAGCTGACCGACCGGTACTTGCGAACTGCTTCTGCTTTGGGCACCGCGCGGCAAGAAAGACTGAAGAAGATGGCGTCGGCTGATGCTTATATACCGACGTCGGACCCAGACTTTGGAATCCGGCCGACCGAGGGCTGCCTGAGGCAGGACAACCCATATGTTAGGACTGCAGTTGCATTCTTGAAGGACATCAGTAAGATAAAGGGGAAACAATTATCAGAGATGAACCACATTAAACCGATTGTGATAGGAGATAATGTAGTCAATGTGGTGGAAATGGACATTCTTTAAAAAGCTGCAAAATAAAATGTACATGGTATCTGAAAGAACTGTAAATTCACAATACGGGTGAGAAACAGGGAGAAGAGAATGAAGAGATGCGAAATGAAGCAGATTACATTTGTACCGTTTTTAAAAGAAAATAGTGTCTGAGGGAGGGGAATTTTTTTCTGGAGATAAAGCTGAATCTGACAGTAAAAAGAAAGAAATGCAGCTAAAATGTGAAAGTCAGAAAAAGGAAAATGAAGGGGGTGTTAAAGATGGAAAGGGTCATTTATATTTACAACTGAGAAGATAAACAGTATTAACAGTGAATTGTGAAGATCTGCATTGAATTAACAGTGTAATGGTTTGAAAGAGGATTTTATGCATTTGCTAAATGCAAAATATTTAAATGAAAATCAAAAGTTTCAGTTAAAAAAACATTCATGGAAATTATGAGATTTGGAGTGCAGGGCTTTGCTTAATAATAATGGAGAGCAAGGATGTTAGATGGTGTAATACGCATGTCAGGGAGAATCTTGAGAGTATATTGTAACATTAAAAAAAAAGTTATGTACTCACCATAATGTTCCGTCTGTGTTTCTCATATTCATTCTTCCTCAACTGTTAGGTACGGATCTGAATCTCGGATCTAACTCAGCCATTACTACAGCTCATGGTAACCAAAAAGCTCTCAAGTTAATCCCTTACCCATAATGCACCAACCCCTAACATACCCGAGATCCTGTTTGCTTATTTACCTAAAGTAATACCTGCTAATGTATATACATGTATATATAAATCCTACAGAAGGAACTATATCTGGAGCTCAGCATGGACGACAGTGGTGTCCTTACAATATCTGGTTCTTTCAGAAATCTGCTGTGAAGGACTGAGAGGTTGGTGGGCAGGAAGCAGAGGAAGAATGAAAACGGAACACACAGATGAACACTATGGTGAGCACATAACTTCTCTATCTGATGTCAATTTTCATTCTATCCTCCACTGTGGGGACAGAGTCCCACTTATCTAAAATTCTAAGTGGACTCTAAGGAAGGATATTCCTGAGGACAGTTGAGCCAAAGGCTGCTCTGCCCCCTCCAGACTGGATCCAGTTTGTAATGAGTGATAAAGGTAAGAGGTTTGGCCCAGGTTGCAAGCCGTACATGTCTTCCATAAAAGCCCTAGACAGAAATACTGAAGAGGTTGCTATGAATCTAGTTGCATGGGCTCTTAAAGGTTTTGGTAAGGTTAGGCCCAACTTGTTGCAGATAAAAGAAATGCAATTCGTCAGCCATCTGCAAGAGTTACTTCTGTAACTGGTTTGTCCAATGTCAAATCTGCAAAGGAAACAAATAATTGATCTATCTTCCTGATTTCTTTTGTCCTATGCAAGTAGAAATGTAATTGTCTGTGAACATACAATAAATGCAACATGCATTCACCTTTGTTTGCAACTTTAGGAAAGAATACTGGCAAATTAATGGAATGATTGATTATGGATTATGATACTTACCTTAGGAAGGAAAGACGCATTGGTACATAACATGAGGATTAGATGACCATACTTGAAGCTCTGAAATTCTTCTAGCACAGGTAATGGCCACTACAAAGATAGTTTTCCATGTCAGGAACTTAAGATCACATTAATCTGCTGGTTCAAAGAGGGACAGAATTAAGGCCTGTAGTACTAAGTTCAAATCCCACGGTGGAGTAGGATGCAGCAGAAAATACTCTCTTTGCTACCTCAAAGACAGACCACTTCGGAAAGAAGGAAGACCTCGGCCCTGAGGAAGCAGGCTTCCGGACTTGTAACTCCCTCTGCCCCAAAAGTAACCCCCTGAGGAGGAAGTGGGAGCTGAGCTATCCAGTGCTGAAACACTCAGATGCAGAGATGGCTCTGGAACCCTCTCAGTTGACACCAATCCCTCGGACTCGAAAAGGAAGCTTCAGCTCAGAGTCAATCAGATCCAAAGATGTCGGAGCCGGTACACTCAGTGCAACCTTCCGATCCAAAGATAAGGTTATCTTCGAATACAAGTCAGATGCAACTGGAAGGTTCAGATCCAGGGACTATGAAGCAACTGGAGAATCAGAGAAGGAGCAAGTAGTGGTGGAGTGGTAGGAGGATGGGCTTCTTGACCTAAGGGGGTAAGGGCTGGTAAAACCCATGTGAATCTGTGCAAAAAGAAACTTCATCATTCTGTCCACATCCTCCTCAGTCAAACTCCTGGATGAACGAAACAAGGGAAGGTGACTTGGATCAGCGCCTTTCCAAACAAGGGGAGGAGAACCCAGAAAGGCACTGGATTGTATGCTGGGGAACATTTAGTCCTAGGGAAGATTATTGGATCTGAAGCAGTCAGATCTGTAGGTTTCTTCATTGAATCAGAGGATGTAGGATCCACTAATTTCTTCTTTTTCTGATCCGAAGGACAGTGGCTCTGAGATGTTTTCAGATCCGATCTTGATCTCTTCCCTGATGGCTCAGAAGATAGAGTAGAGGAAGTAGATGATTTAGGAGACTTGGCTAAGGACTCCTTAGTTTTAATTATGGAGGACTGAGACCCAGAAATAGCTTCACCAAAAGAAGATGGCAGTAAACCTCTTAGAATAAGATTATTCTTTCTATCCACAACAGCCCTAAGATTGAAATGTTACAAATTAAACAATCCTCCTGTAGATGTTGAAGGCCCAAACAGTAGATGCATAGATTATGAGTGTCTGAAGGAGGCAATTTGTGCCAACATTTCAGACATTTTTTAAAACTGGAAGGTGCTTTTTCAGACACGCCGGCGACAAAGTAAAAACAGAAAGGAAAGAAGAAAAAATTTAATACCAACAATGGTAATAAAACTTTTGGAAGGGTGCTATTTTCAAAGACAAC